>NW_009919749.1:103671-113153 GCF_000696875.1 Nestor notabilis
CAGGGCCTTGTCCCTTATCCTGTGCCTGCAGAGGTAAGATTCAGCCAGAGCCTGAGCCGAGCCCTGCATCCCTGGTGCATCCCAGTACCTCCGCCCTGAAGCAAAGCCACCCGCTCGCACTCATACGGTATTTACTGTTTCCACCCTTACAGTGGAAAAACACTTATATAGGTTATGGCATCTGAATCCTTTCCTGCTCCCTGCATGTGTCTGAACTTTGATTAGGAGCTCAATGGCCTCAGTTTCACAAGCAGCAGCCACGTACCCATAAACAAGCCAGGTTCCACACACGCGGATGTTCTTCCACGGCGCTGTGGCGAAGGCCCCCTGCAAGTTTTCTAGAAAGTTTTTTTCCAATTATTTGAAAAACACCAAGTTATTTAATAAATCACAGCAAGTTGTTTTGCAAAAGTATCCTTTGAACCATTAGATATTATTGTGAATGCCAATTTTTCTTCCCACCTTATGGCAGGATAAAGATACCCCACTCAATTTTCATCAAAAGCACATGAAAGCAATCAAGGCTCCTGTAGTTTCTATGGAAATAAGGGATGTAAATTGGAATTGTGTGGTGCCTTTTTTCTTGAATTTATCCATAAAAATGCAAATACTCTTCAACAGATACTGAAATATTTGCCTTGTTCTAGCTGAGGCAAAATATATAGATGAGGCTCTTCTGTCCACGGACTTTGCCAGCAAAGAGATTTGACAGCTCATGGAGCATGAGCCCGTTGAAGCTGTATGAGACCTGTTGGCGCACGGAACAGTGGCAGAGCTGGCTCCCAGAGGAGTGTGCCCAGCCCAAGGGGCTGCAGCCTGCTCCTCGCAAGTCCCATGGCCACCAGCGTTAGCAAACAGGTTCTCCTGCCCTTCACCACAACGTGACCTACCTCACAGGTATGGTGTAGACATCTGCCCACAGCGCAAGGTTATGCCAGCCACTCCGGTGCCGAGTTAGAACAACATCACCACCTCTTTGGTGTGGAAAACAGATGAGCAAAAGGAGCAGCACAAACAAATCACATTGTGATGCATCTGCTTTACTTTCCTGGCAGCTGTTTCAGAGAAAAGCACACAACAGAGGGCATCCTGCTCCTCTGCTAGGGCTCATCTTGTCCTACAGCAGGGACTGATCACAACCTTGCAGCAGGAGGTTTAATTAATTCCCTTTCAAACTGAGGGATACAGAATAGTTAATGCTAGTGAAGGTCTTCAGGTTATTCCCCCAAGCACTCTCCTGCTCTTTCCTCTTTTTCTGTGAGCTGCATTGTGTGCTTCACACAACACTTACCAATAAATAATCAAAGAGCATCAGGAATTGCTGATCCACAGCCAGTCCCGGTGCCGGGTGCCGCAGCCCCAGCAGGAAGCTGGAGCTCATCCCTGGTGCGCACATTCTGCTTGTGGACTTGGGGAGATTTAAAAGGTCAAGGAATGGTATTTTGGATCACTGTTGTTTGCCAGAATTAATGACAAAAGCAGGCAGCTCAACTAGTGAAACTCCAAGCGTGAACTAGAGCATGCTACAGCTGCACAATTATAAACTTGCAATTAATTGTGCTGTCACTATGTGCACCTGAGAACAACAGCTAGATCAAAGAACTGAGCAGAGATCAAAATGATTAGTAGATCACTTTACTTAGAGTTGAAAGTACCAATTAGATACAGCAAGGAAGTAGTCTGGCTTAGGTGCTTCTGGTAACAGCTCTGGAAAAGTCACCCAATAGACTGCAGAAAATAACTCTGGAAAGCCCAGCCACTTACAGTGTGGGCAGAGAGAAGTTGTGAAGGTCCATCCACAGGCTTTTCCTTTCCAAGGTGCTCAACCCCTCCCTGTGCCCCTTACACCCTGTAACGATTCACACCTTGGGCTGTGCTGAACGGAGCCAGGTGAGTCCCACTTGCCTGCGTGGTTCTGCAGATCCAAAGTTCCCCTTAGGGAGGTCCCAGAGTCCCAGGAGCCCCTGGAGCAGGAGCCCCACTGCCGGGGGCCAGGTTGGACCCCGCTGCCCTTGGCCTGTGCTGAGCCAGCAGCAACACGCTGCTGAGCACAGGGGCTGTGTGTGTCCCTGCACCACCAGGGCTCGTGCCCAGCGCGTGGAGATGTGTAAGTGAAGGAAGAGAGTCCAGAGCAGGAGGCAATGTCTCCCGAGACATGGGTTCAGAGCAGCTCCAGCTGCCAGCATCACCATAAGACCATTCCCACTCTCCTGCAAGATGAAGGCAAGGAGCCGGGGAAGGCACTGCAGCATGGTGGGCAGGCACTGGCTGCATACATGGACTTGGTGTCCTTCCTTAGATGTACTTCAGCAGTGAGCTCTGCCTCCATTGTCTCCTGTTTGTCACATTGTTTAATTTCTCTTTTTAATTGACTCAGACATTGTTTAATTTCTCTGCTTAATTGGCTCAGACAGAGAG
Organism: Nestor notabilis; assembly: GCF_000696875.1. Lineage (NCBI taxonomy): Eukaryota > Metazoa > Chordata > Aves > Psittaciformes > Psittacidae > Nestor > Nestor notabilis. The sequence goes on from NW_009919749.1 coordinate 106,090, forward strand.
GCTGCAGGCAATGTCATTCTCACATCATCTCCCAGAAACCTCACAGCTATGAGGGTGACTGGTCATATGCAGTGAAGTTCTGCTGCATCCCTACGGACCCACCCCCAGCTGGGACCGGGAAGGCAGGATCAGAGAGCAGATACAAATCCTAGATGTGTGCAGGACAAAGGCTAGCAGCAGGATGCTATCCTGGGGTGAATGGGAGTAGCTTTCATTTAACATACATGCCGACAAGTGAGGCAGCAGCTAGAACGAGAACTGAGCACAGCACACAGATCACACCACTATTTACATCATTACATCCAAAAGCGCATCTCACAAAGTGAGGTGAAAGCAGGTAAAGACAATAAGCAACAAAATCTTGACCACATACGTGTAGTCCTAGAGCCACTGCGAGGTCTGTGTAAGCCCCACAGTTTCCTTTACTGATAGAGGTTCAACCTGAAAATACATTGAACTTTTCTTTTCTTTTGTATTTTAAAACATCTTGCATCTAGCACACCCTATGCTTTCCCAGTCACATGAATTACTTGAACAGATGTAGTCATCTCTCTAGGTTCAACAGGTACCATACAAGAGGTATTTCATCAAGCCTGGTTTGACAGATGCGGGTGCCTCAGAAAGCTGTTTTCCACACTGGTTTCTTTGGTGGGTGCCGGATGGGACTGGAACAGCTACAGGTGAAATATGCAAGTTCAGACTCTCCCTGAAGAGCTGCAAGTGTTTGGGATCTGCAGCACTGCTCACTGAAGAGATTGTTGATAGCTTTGACCTTGGTGGGGTCTGTGCAGTCTGTGGGAGAATTCTGGAGAAGAGCTGAAGGTGATACACAAGTTCTGCAGCTGCTGAGGGAGTCACAGCCTGCTCTTCGCTTCTTGGATTATAGCTCCACAGTTTAGACCATCAGCATCCACTGCTGCAGGTCTACAGTAGTTCATAATCAGGAAAGGCAAATAATTACTGGTCAGGAGGCAATATCAATATTTGTTACCGCGGATGACTTATAAATAAATCATTTGAAATGACAATATTAACCAGACAATTCACCTGGTAAATAAGCATTCGATCAGCTCTGCTGGAAGCACAGCACCCAACCAGCCACCCCATGCAGCACCCAACCAGCCACCCCATGCAGCACCCAACCAGCCACCCCATGCAGCACCGAACCAGGCACACAATCAAGCACCCACTACGCACCAACCCATCCCCCCCATGCAGCACCCAACCAGCCACCCCATGCAGCACAGAGGCAGGAGCAGGCACAGCTCTGTCCTGCACAGGGCACTCAGGAGCAGCCCTGGGGTCACAGCCAGTGAAGGCGCTGCCCCTGGCCAGGGTCCCACATCATTTTCAGACTACACCAGCGCAGCCTGATCAGGGGGTTATTATTTTTTCCCAAACCCACAAAATGAGCATGTGTCAGTCTAATAGCTCTGTGTACATTGCGTTTCATCTGTATTCAGCACATTACCAAAATGTGAAGAAGAAAATAGCCCTTGAAAATAAAAGTATGAGAGAGAAGAGGAGACATGAGCCATGAAACAAGCAAACAGCTCCCTGCCTGTATTCGACTTCCCAGCACCTCTGTCACTCCCACACCCTCTGAGCTGCTGTGAACAGCTCTGAGTGCCTTTGGACTCATCAATGTTCAGAAACACTAATGTAATCTGCTCCGAGATGTGCACATATTATCCATACTGAAATGTAAAACAGGCAACAAGCAGCATATTTTTGGTGATTTTTTTCTTTGTACATTTTAGCTCAGAACAAACCAATATAAAAACCTCCAGTTCTTGCCTCCGATAGTTTAAATGCCAGTTTTCTATTTTTTTTACAGTCTGGTCTCAAAGGGATATAAAGGGCACCACATTGCACTCAACAGTGAAGAATCACAGAGCTTTTTCTTTACATGATGGCACAACGAGAAGCATCATCCAAGGGAGCTGAAGTAACGCCTTCCCCACCCTTTCCCCATGGCCACAGGGTGGAGCAAGGACACGTCTTTGTAAGGATGGGATGATGAAGATCCTCCAACACACGGGGATGAGGTTTCCCATCGGAAAGCCTCTTAGTTTAACCAGAATGGCTGGAAGACTTGTAAGCTCTGAGGATGAGGAAAACATCCATAGCTAAAGGGGCGACCTGCTGTGAGAGCGTTCGAGCTTGGTGGTGAGATTGCTGGGAACAGGGTCCTACTTGTTCATATTCCACCTTCTCAGAAACATCAACTCCCTGAACTCCTCCTGGGCTGTGGGGCTTGTGAAAGAGTGAAGATCCCTGACCAAAAAAGATGTTAATGCCTCATTTGAATATTTTAGGAGGAAGCTCCCTAAGAAACCACGTAAGTGCAGTTTTCCTGCAGTCTCCAAAGCCCCAGCCACTTCCAGCTGATGCAAATAAAATCTTGTTATTCAGTTTATGCCAGAAGAGTCTCACACCTCCTCCCAGGACGGGAGGATTATCTGAAGCCAGGACGAGAAACTGGCAGGTCAAATTTCTCATCATATCCAGCAATTCCATAGTTTGATTTCTATCCAGAAGGAGATTTAATGTCACAAACAGCACAGCAGCAACCTTGCCAACAGCAGTGCCACCACGGTCCCCACGGCTCCTGTACCAGGGATGCAGGCGCTGGCAGCGATGGCTGACCCTGGAGGGGACCAGCAATGCAGCCCCGGTCACGGGGACTCGCAGGACCAGGGTCTCCCTCACCATGGGGCTGCCTCAGCCCAGCCCGAGCTCAGCAGAGGTGGGTCTGGAGGTGAGGGGCTGCTCTATTCCTCTGGCAGGTCCAGGCTGGCAAGTAGCAAATTTCAGGTCTGCTGTGAATATTTTCTACTCTGTCAACCCTTTATTTAAATGACATTTGGCTGCAGTGCTAAAAGTACCATATTGAAAATCAATAAGTGGAAAGTGTTTGAAAGCCAATCTAAATCAAATATTACAATATGGTGAAGTTAATCATCTGAAATTAACCTTATAACTGCTTGAATCACTCTAATCTATAAAGAAAATCAATACAGGCATATCAAACCCTACTCCAAGCTGCTGTCTGTTCCAGCTGACCATGCAAATGGAAAATAATAGCCACGGGATGCTTATTGCTCCTTATTATACATTAACACTTCACATGGGGGCAGAGATGGTCAGACACTGATTCCCTGTGGAGACTTGGCCATAAGATGCACGCAAAGGCTCCTGCTCTGAAGAGGCACCACCGCAGCACAACCCCTCTGTCGCTGTCATGCAGTTAATCTCAGAGCACCAGTCAGAGCTGTGAGTGACTAACAGGTGCTCTCATGAGGAGCATCGATTGTCCCTGGGTGAAAAACAGCTGCTCGAGCACAGCTCCCTGCACCCTCCCAGGCCCCAGCACAGTCCCCGCCTACACCCAAGGTGCCCAGGGCATCCTGCCGGTGATCGGACCCAGCTCAGGGCACCAGGAGCAGATGCAGGCACATGGGTCCCCGCCAGCACCAGCAGCACTGCAGACACAGCCCCCAAAGCCACCAGCACCCTGGGCACCAGCACAGTGCCCACACTGCACCACATGCCTGCACCATGCAGGTGTCCTGGGCTGCATCACAGCAGTGGTCCCAAACGCAACCACCACAGACGTGGCCACGATGCCTCTCGGGGAATTCACCACCCCTGCTGCACCGCTGGCTGCATCCCTGCCTCCCACAAGCTCTGAAGGGAAGGGCATCACCAACCTGCCCAGTGGCAAGGAGCACAGAGCGATTACCCTTGCTGTCTAACCACATCTCCAAAGTGGCCATCAACACGGCATTTGCTAGGAGGCTCTGGGACATGACAGTGATAAGTGCTTTGATAGCAGATAGAAATCTATAAATAACAATAGCTCCTCTCAAAAACCTCATTTTAAAATAACGAAGACATTTCGTAAAGTGACAAGTGTCTCAAATGCTGATAGCAAAAGCTGGAGGAGGCTCTTTTTGAAGTCTTGGGAACAGATGCAAGAGCGAGATCTCAGCAGCATCCTGCATTAGTCAGAGCGATCACAGGCTTTTCCAGATGCTCCTTGAGGGCCCCACATTCAGAAATGAACGTAGGTTCCTAAGCAGATGTCCTTGCCAGGGAGCATGGCCACCTCAAACCAGTCCTGCCGGTGCTCAGAATGGAGAGTGGGACTTGCCCCAAGGTCCTGTTGCTGGCAGACTCCCGCGTGCACCTACCCTGAGGGCAAAAGAGTTTCTGCATTTCAATAGAAGCAAATAGCACCAGTTTTATAGCTGCCAATCTGGTGGGTGTCAGCACCATGACCGCCCGCCCCGGCCAGTCCGTGAGGGTGCAGCACCCACACAGTCCCACCAGCACCTGCAGGATTCCAGTGGCCATCTCCAAGCACAGTGGCAGACGGACAGACGGCGAGGCTGCAGCACGCAGCAGCAGCGGCACGTCCGGGCACAGAGGTGCTGCTGCCCCCGTGCAGCCGGCGGCCGCAGCTCCCCCACTGCTCCCAATTAGCCTTTTGCTCAGCATCTCTCCCTGAAGCTTTTCCCATGTTTCATATCAAGATGTAAACGCTACATCACCCCAGAGCGAGGGAGGAGAACACACACTGAGCCGGGCGGGAGATGTCCCAAAGGGGGACTCTCCCGCCAGGAGCCTGGAAACGCTGTTTGAAGCAGCAGGTTGCCACAGAGCGATTAAGAACAGCCCTTTGATACTAGAAACACATTTAAATGAGTTCCCTGCAATATCTGTATCTATATCTGGGGTTCGTGAGGAAAGGCCTTGCCCAATTCCCCCCTGCCCTCACCCAGAGGGACACCAAGATGTGTAAAAAACTCTTCATTTTTAATACTTTATGTTGAAAGGGCTTTAAATAAGTGGGAGCTCTCTCAGTGCTGAAGCATGTCCTCATATCTTTACATTACAAGGAGGAGCAGTGTTTTCAGATCAATACTCGGAATTTACAGACATCTCTCAGGTAAGGAGCCTCAGCAGCAGAGCTTGGCTCTCGGGGGTGGGGAGGACAGCAGGAGCTTCCAGCCCAAGCTGTAGGTCTGGATGCGACTCCAGCAGACCCCTGCTCTCCACAGCACAGGAGGCTGCTATTTTGCATTATAATTTACTTGAGACTTTGAGCTTTCCGGGGAAGATTACACAGCACACAGCAACCAGGACAGAAGATCTGTGGCTGGTGAAGCCATGAGCTGCTGCCATGGTGCAGAGAGCGAAGAAATAATTACTAGAGCAACAGCAGGTACCACCGCATGGGGCTCTCACCCCAAGAGCTCAGGGCAGGGGGTGCTGCACTAGCAAGAAGGGGTCCCGTGGTGGGAAGAAGGGGTTTGCTGCCTCTGAGCCTCAGCATCTCCTCCACAGACCCTCAGACAGGGGAGCTGGGATGAAGGCCCACGAGCTCAGCCCCCAGCAGTACCAGTGCCTCCCGGCGGCCCGAGGGAAGGGTTGAGCTTGGCAGCACTCCCCGGCGCATCAAGGGGCGATGCTGAGATGAGCTGGGCTCGTGGCAATTCCACAACTGTGAAACAGAAGGCAGGCTCCTGCCCAATGTCACTACAACCATTTACAGCCTATCGGAGGGGACAGTTGTCCCATTAAGAAACCAAAAGACATTCTGCCTTTCTCCAGCCTCGGGGCTTGGAAGCATGAAGCATTTACTGCCTAATTAAATTTTAATATACTGGCAGAGCACAGCTCCTCTCGTGGATCTGCACTGGACGGAGTGCCAGATTGTGCAGAGAAAGAGCAGGCTGGAGCTGCCCACAGCACCGCATCCCACTCCTGCCTGGCACGGCCGCATCCTGCTCCCGGCACCACAGGAGCCGCCCAGAGCTGCCCTGTGCTCCCGCACGCGGGTGCACCACCGGGGAGCACAGCCCCCCCACAGCGCACTCGGGAAAAAGGACACGAGCACCTTGGTGCTGGAGATGACAGCGGTGGCTGGTGGCACAGTGGAGGGATGGTGCTTTCCGGGGGGGGATCTGAAGGACAGAGAAATGGAGCCAGGGACCTGGCTGATGTTTAGCAGGGCACTGTTCTACCATGTGCACACACATGCAGTAGTTTTGCATTTGAGTCTGATACCTATTCTCTGTTGCTTGCTAATAGACTACATCTGTGGTTTTCTCAACTTGGTAGTGCTGCTCTTTTTCACTTGTGAGGACACCCTCTGCTTGTTTTTAACAGGCAGATGGCTATGGCAAGGGCTGACCCTGCTCCAGGGAGAGGTTAACACCTTGCACCAGCTTGCAGCATCCTGCACACGCCAGGCAGTTGCTCTCCTCATGGTTCCTTTCTGTTCCCAGCAGCATCTCTGTACAGGATGTGGCCTCGCTCCACCATGACCCGCAGAGCCAAGCGGTCCCTGCCTCCCCCCTGCCCTGGGTGATCCTCCTCAAAACCTCCTTCTGCCTTTCCCAGTGCCTGCTCTGCTGCTCCATGTGCCAGAACACAACCCGGGAGCCCGGAGGACAAGTTTACTATTCCTGGGTGCCCCTTGTCGTTTCTGCCACCACCCAGCCCTTGTCCAAATGCCCTCGACTCCTTGTGACATGATGGGGACTGGGAGCCACCCCAGCCCCTGCGCAGCCCACTGCACAGACAGACCACAGCAAGCAGCTGGGACCACTCACACCACGCCATCCCAGCCATTATTTCCTTGGACAATAACTGCCTGAGAAGCACCCTGGTGGGAGCAGTTGCTGACAGAGGCCCAGGGACTGGTGCTGCTGCTAAAACCACTACGCTTCTTAAATGGGCGACTCAGACGTTTTCATTGTGCCACAGCTCTCCCACCGCGAAGCTGCCTGCAAGAAACGTTCACACAAGCCTTCCCGAGCACTGTGCTGAAATAAGGTGCTGTCAAAACAGCATATATTTGTGCAGCTGCCACAAGGAGTTGTTATTATTGTATTTTTCTTTAATAGAGAGACAAGCGTGCTCCAGTGCACACACTGGTAGCAATCGTCGATGGCGGTGCTGGGAAGCAGGAGGGAGCTCCAAGACAACAGGCACTAGACAAGCAAAGGGCTGAGTTCCAGGTCTAACAGAGTAGGGCAGAGCATTCAGTCTGG
>NW_009919749.1:113184-115113 GCF_000696875.1 Nestor notabilis
ATGCCTTTGGAAAGGCAAGGCTCCATGCATGGTGCACTGCTGAGCTACAGACACCCCATCCTCTGCTCCCAAACACGGACACCATTCCCTCAAACACACAGGAGCCTCCCTCCGTCCACTGGCCCAGGAGCTTGGGCTGGATGCCTGGGAAAACCTGCTCCACACAAAGGGATCAGCCAGACACCCCACTCCAGGAGAACCGCTGCTGGGAACGCCGGTGGGCCACACAGAGGCTGCAGCAGCCACCACAAGTCACACACATGCTTGCACGCGTGTACACCCATGCACACGCACTCTCCATGGCTGCCTGCACACAAACTGCCAAGCAGTTGAGTAACTGCAACACTCAGTTTCAGTCCAGCCAGGGAACAGCCGGTGTTTGATCAATATTTTCCACAACAGCCACTTCCATGTGATAAATGCACTTATGGGGAAGAGGAACAAATTAACCTTCTGGTGCAGATGGCAGCTACTGCCTGGGAAAAAAGATGTCTCAATTCAGCAGGGAAACAAGGGAAGGGCCACAGCCAGAATTCCTGCAACACTGACCAGACAGGGCAGCATGTGGGAAGCATTAATGAAAACCAGCCCCAGTCCTCCCCCTCACCTGCACATGGCGAAGCTGAAACTAAGCTAAGCTGCAAGTGTCATCCGCATGTCTTAGAGCAGGGGGGAGAAAGAGAGAGGGCTGGAGCAGCTGAACCTGTGGATAATATATATACTTGGGGCAGCTGATAGATGAAGACAAGAGAGGAATTGTGCTGCAGCCCCATGCATGCGGGAAGATAAAAGGCATCTTGAAAAGAGCTTCCCAACATCAGTCCTTCCACTGGTGACAGATCACTGGGAGTTGGGTAATTCAGCAGCTGGCTGGATCAGAGATTACAGCACGGATTTCTCACCCACAAGGCAATTGGATGCAAATGACGATGTGTGGAGAGGTGCCGAGAGCACAAGAGTGAAAGATGCCATGCACAGGAGCAGGGAAACACAAGTGAGGACCCAAAAGACTGGAAGATGGAAAAGCAATTGCCTTTGCAAGGAGATGAAAGGCAGACAGACCTGGCAAACAGCTAGTCCCTTCTTTGGGCTGGCTGCTCGTAACCTGTACATCGGGACTGGAGGAGGCAAGGCAGGCTTCCCAAGCACAGGAAAACAAAGAAAAAATTATCAGACAGCACAGGGGATGAAGACATCTGTTTCTTCCTGTCTGTATCTCTGACCACTCAGATTGGTTTTACTCTTCTCCCAGCTGCAAACACGGGTGAAAATAAGCTCTTATTTCACCACTCTGTAATCCATCATGGACTTGAATTTGTCTGTACCTAGAAGTAACCTTGTGCCACATCAGCCTCAGCATCAAGAACACAGCAAAATTCAGTACAGATCCTGGTCCATAAGCTGTCCAGGAGCTCCATGTTCCTTCTGAACCCCATCCTGCTTCTCTGCCACTGCCAGGTTGCATAGCTCCCTGTTCCCATCACTCTCACTGTGGGCACAACCCCACGGGATGCTCAGGGGCCAGGTCCTGTGCAACACTTCCCTGCTGGAGGCAGCTTTTCCATAGGATCTAAGCAGACTTTTCCTTCTGGAATGAGTGACAAATGGAGTCACATACTCGCGTCCCATAAACGCTTCTATGCCACAAGCAGAGAGCGGGCCCAGGTGCTCCACAAAACATCCAGACCCGTGTTTATTGTCCAGTGCTGCTGGAGGAGGCCCCCGCCTGGCCTGAGGGGGCTCCACCGCAGAGCAGGGATGCTCCGTGCCTCCACAGGTGGCCTGGGCAGGAGGATGTGCTGCCCAGCGCTGCTCTGCCCTCACACAGCAGCCCCCGACCTGCAGGGTCTGAAACTGCTCTGGAAAAGATGCCAAAGAAAACAGTGGAATAATGGTGAACTGCGAGGAAGAGGGGTCGAAAAATCCTGC
>NW_009919749.1:115159-122998 GCF_000696875.1 Nestor notabilis
ACAAACACACAGGGTGTGATCCTGCTGGAAATTCATTCGTTTTCCACATATTCTGAGGAAGTTAAATTATTGACTAGTAACCGCATAAATAGAACAGGCAAAAATGCTGGAAGTAGATTAAGCACTGATGTAAGTGTGTATTGATTTGAGCATTCCTGTGCCTTTGCTTGTGACACATCAATAAAATTAAATAATATCTTAATAAAATGTCTTGGTAATTATGCCTTTTCCCGTGGGTAAGTGTGCCCTCCAGCAAGGTAATTAAAACCAAAATTACATGAACACTCCAGTGCCCATTAACAGAAAACTAAGAGTCTGGAGAGTTCTTGGAGCTCTCGCACCCAGCCAGGTCACTCTCGGGGTGCTAGAGCCAGCTCTCACACACCCCTGCACACCCTCTTGCGCCCAGGCTGTGGCTCAGAGATTGTCCTCATTCACAGCATCCAAATACCAAGAACGTCGGGTCCCTGCTCTGCCTGGGAGAACAAAGGCAGGTGGAAGGTTTGTTCTTCTGGCACTGGGAGGACCCGGCTCAGCCCTGGCACAAGCATTCCTATGGTGCTTGAGCAGTGATAGGCACAAAGCAGGATACAGCCCATCAGCAAAAGGGTGGCTCTGCCATTGCCACAGCCACAACACTACAGACAGACAGACCTCTGCTGCGAGGCCACTGAGCTGACTTCTGCTCCCCTGGGCCCAGGGAACCCCAAGACTGAAGAGCAAACGGTGCTGGGCAGGGTGATGCCTGGTGACTGCCCCACACTAGCATGGCACTGGTCCCTCCCAAGAGAAAATCAGTGTCCCAGTGACATGAACAGGCCAGATGGGATGGAAACAAACACCAGGAGATACTGACAACCATTCTCATCCCAAGTCCAAAATACACCACTACGACAGCTACTAGGAAGAAAATGAACTCTACCCCAGTCAAAACCAGGACAATCATTTTAAAATGGTGATGACTCAAAGCAAACTCAATCTAATTATGGGTCTTTTGGGCTGTGCAGTGAAGGGATGTGGAGCCAGGCTTCCCCCAGGTACTGCATGTCCCATAGAGACTCAAGTACAACCCAGGGACGCTGGGGAGGCTCTCAAGCAGCATCTCAGAAAGCCACTGTTTTTGTAACTGCTTCCTGCCTACAGGAAATTATTCCATTCCCTAGTTGCACTGTTTCTGAAGAGCAGCTGGATTGCTGCTGTCATCTCTTACGATTCCCAGTCACAACCAGCCAGATAACCAAGGCATTGCATCTGTCTTTCTGAGGACTTTGGCCATGCTTCAAATCCTGGCCTCCAGCACCTTATTCTTCACAAACCATTCTTGTTTCCAACCAGCCTCCCCTGGTTCCCTTTGCTCTGCCAGCACCAGCACAAACCGCTCCTGCCTCCTGCTCCCATGCCCATCACCTGCTCCCTCTGTGATGCCATCCAGGCACTGGGGCTCCTGCCCGGCTGCTCCCGGCCAGCGCTGCAGCATGAACAAGCAGCAGCAGCACGCTGGCACCGTGCAGAGAGCAGCAGCTGAAGGCAGGTGCGAGGCAATGGCACTCACCAAGCCCTGCAGAAACCCTCCTGCATTCCAGAGCCAGCGGGTGCAATGCCTGGGACGCAGCAGGAGCCCACCCTCACACCAGCCTCCGCCGCAGCTCTGACCCACGAGCAGCTGTTGGGAAATGTCACCAAACTCTGTCCTTCACACGAGCATGTCAGATCCCGGCAGCAATGGGGGCAGCGAAGCCCCTCGTCCTTCCCGCTTGGCAGCAATGAACGGCCGCTGACGGGGACACTGACAACATGACCTTTCAGGAACCACCAAGTAATCTGTTTGCTCTGACTCTGCTGGGTCACGCTGTCAGCTTGTCACCAAATCTTGCCACTCACATAACATATTAGTTGTCCAATTTGTCTTTCTGTCATGGAGCTTGATGTTCAGCCCAGTGACTCCGGGCATTTTCAATGTTGTTCTTAGTTAATAAAGCACCACTTTGGAATCTGAGCAGTTGAGACATCGTGTCTGTCTCAGCACATCGTCCTCCTCAGCACCCAGGGTGTCCTACCATGCTGTGGCCCCTCACCAGCACTACTCCACGGGACAGGAACACAGTGGCCACAGCGTTGACGGGGCCACCATGCGATAACCACCTTCCAGCCTGCTCAAGAGACCTGCCGAGCAAACACAAAGGCACCTCCTCCACCTCAGCCCGAGCTGGGCATGGTGTCCACCACCTTCAGGGGAGAAGGTCCAGAGCTAGACAGAGCCCAGCTTGGCTTTCATACCTTTTGCATCACCTTTGAGCTGCAAAGAGAAGGGGATTTGCAGGTAAGACCTGCCTGAGGAACACAAGTGCAGCCAAGCACTGTGGCTGCATGGGTGGAGGTAATGGGGACACAGATCAGCCCGAGCGACAGCTCCAGCAGGAGGAGAGGCAAATGGGGACTTGAAGGGTGCATTATGTCTGATCAGAGGCTTCTCCTCCTGTCCTGACTCTGATGAAGGGTGAAGGTTTGTGTCATGTAGACACATCTGTGTCCCAGATACTGTGTCCAGGACCTCAGTGTAGCCTCATCAGGTGCTAGACTCATAACTTACAGAAATGGAAGGCAGAACCTTGTCTCACACCCAGGAGATGATCACAGCTCCAGTCCTGAGCTGAATCCAACAGAGCAAATCATTTACATCTTGGCTCATACCACGCAGCACTTTGAGGGGTGACTGTACCCTGTGCTGTGCTGCTGCGGGTGTTTTCATCTGAAGGCCTTGCAGAACTTTGCAGCCATTCATTAGCAAAGAACTTCCTGCCACCAGCAGCTAATGAGAGAAGGGAACGAGATGAAAAGGCTACTCTTGAAAACCTGTATCAATCCTGAATTCACATCAAGCCTTTTTTTTTGTGCTTATTAGGGCTGGAACTAGGACAATCTGTCCAGCTACTGTGCTGCTTTGCATATCCAATAAACAGATATTTGTCTATTCAGATACAATTACAAAATGGACCTTTAGTCGTGTAGTGGAGCCTGGAGCCTCTGCTTACTTAACTTCCCATTGAAATCCTTATAACACTGTGTGCTGTACTTTATCAGCCGTTTAAACACCACAGTTAAAGCCCCAGGATGACATTTTACACCTGACTTAACCAGCACCAGATTATCAGTTGTTGGCCTGAGAGTGCATTTTTTACAACTTGCTTTTCTCTGAACTTCCATTAAAGGGCCCTGGAAACCCCCTGGGACTGAGCAGGCTCAAGACAGTGGCAACGTACCCTTACAGCTCTTGGTGAGTTAGTACAGACCATTAGCTGCAGATGTCCTTCTGAAGATCAAGAGCACTTCAAAGCCTCCTAAATTCCTTCCTAAGCTCCAGAGGCTTGGAATATTTGCACAGCTTATGCCACCTGACCTTGATTCATAAGGCAGCACTCAGCTTCAGACGGAGACTTCTCCTGAAAGCAGTTTAAATGTCTCCCATTCTCTGCCATGAAATAATCAGTAGACCTCATTTGCAAAGCTACGTTTTCAGTAGTCTTTTGTAGCAAAAGCAAAGCCTCAATGCTTTAAGTGTAAAATTGTATGTCTATAAAGCACTGGGTGCCACAGGCAGCAAGAGTCAAGATCTGTAAAGATCTACGGGAACTCCTGTTGTGCCCAGGCTCCCTGGGCAGCTGTGAGTGGCCCAAACATGCCCATCCCTCTGCATCTTCACTGTGGTACCTGGCTGGAACACCCAGACCCAAGGACTGGGACATCGCCCTTCTTGTCCCCAGTTCAGCCATCCTTCCTCCCGCTGGCACACAGACCCTGTGGCCTGACCCTCCAGCCTCTGTCCTGCACAGAGGAAGGTCCTGGCAAAGGCAGAACCTGGCTGAGCTGCCAGCGGAGGTGGCACCCGTCACTCACACCTGCACACCACAGGATGGGCAGTGGGACCTGGGGGGAACAAGGGCTGCCTCAGCAAGAGCCACCGGGCAAGAATCAAGATATGGGTCCAGAAATTGGAGGGCAGCAACACAATAGTCAAAGTAACAACCCAACCGCTCTGCTCAATTATCTTCCAGTAGGGAAACAACATTTCATTCCCGCACTGAAACACTTCTCCAGACAAAACAGATTCATCCAATTCTCAACCTCTGTTTTTTTATAAGAGAAAAGCAGCAAAGTTGAAAATCCAAAGCTGCTGTTTGTTCTGCCATGAGAGCTTGAAAATTCATTGGTGAGAATGTTCTGTGTGCTGAAGGACTACAGTTGTTGTTGGGTGCTTTTGGTTTTTACACTAAACTTGGAGAAACACTCCCCATCCGCTTTGAGAGCAGTGGAGACGTTTCTGTTCTTCCTGACACTCTTGGGACACGGCAGCAACTTCCATTAGTATTTACAAATTCAAACAAACACTGAAAGTAATTCCTGATTTCTGAGGACTATCATTAGCTAATTTGCAAACATTCGAGTGAGTGACAAGTGCTTTAGAATCTGAAGATCGCTGATGGCTCCTTTTGTCAGTGATTGCTGTCACAATATTATTAGCAAAATAATCCAAATTCAGCTAATTTAAATGCTTCATGAAAGAAAAAACAATCCCCTTGTCAAAAGCGGAGGGGTGCCGGCATTCCCCAGGGAGGCAGACACACACTCTGTGCCTGCGAATCGGGGAGGACAGGAATCCCTGGCACACCAAGCTCATGCTGCCTCTTTCTACTGTGGACCTCCTGATTTACTGGAGTGATAAAGCGGTATTTCATTCCATTGTTCTAACCAAATGAACTAGCATTGCACAAACCAGAGAGTCCAAAATCTGAGAAGCTAACACCAGAACAACAGCAAAGACCAGATGGCTGGAGCAGTGCACGTGGCACAATGGCATTTTGTTTCAAAGGTGGAAAACCAGCACAAATAGCGATGAGTTTTCATGCCCTGGCAGCTCCCGTCAGTTACAAGTTCATAGAAGGGCATCGATCTAACATGAGTTTGTTCAGTGTCAGCTGTGATGGTGCTATATAGGAAATTGATTTCTTCTTTAGTACATTCTCCTCCAATGGAAGCTGGCTCTCTCCATGGTGATGGGATGTGCTGATCAGTTTAACAAGCTGCCGATGGGATTATGCAGAATCATCTCATCGGTTTTCAGTAGCTGTGTGAGATGGCACTTGCCAGAAACACAAGTCTGTGTGGACCTAACTGAAAAGGCAATGACATCTGAGCCCCAAAGCGCTGTGCTAAAAAGGAAAGACACACAGAGCCTGCACATCGTCAATATTTCAGCGTGGGAAGGCCCAGCTCCCGCAGAAGGTGGCATCCCTGGAGCAGCCGGGCTTTCTAGGGCAGGGAGGGCTTTCAGCAGCACGCAGAACAGAAACTAATGGCAACACACTGAGGAGCAACCACTGCAGCAGCAGCTCCAGCAGGCTGGTCAGCCCAACCGCATCACCCACGGCCTCCTCCCACAGACGTGTCTGCACCGCACCACACACCTGGGGACTGCACAGAAAGGTCCTTCTTGACATGCGCTTCTGTCAGGAACCTAAAAAAAGAGCTCAGGCCCTCCTAGTGAAAGGTGAACAGCTCACCTAACTTCATTAAAAAAATAGCAACATTCGTTTTTTCAGCCTTCCAGGGCAGGCACAAAGATAGATGAAAGGAATAAGGCGAGCTGGTAACATCAATAAATTACTGCAGCCTCTTATTGGCTGCAGTATTCAATAGTTTCAAATGTTTCCTGGTGCCTTAGGCAAGCAGAAGATTTGCAGAAATGCTGAGCCTGTCGCCCGTGATGTATCATTGTCACTCAGCAGCAGGTAGGTTGCATTTCCTCTTCCTTCCCCTGCAGTGTGTGTAACTCTGAACGGCAGCAGCAGTGAATTAGAGAGATGATATCTCTAGGCTGGCACAGGCTGCCTGGTGACTGAGTGTCAGGACAGTCCCATTTCTGCTATTCAGACAGATGGGTGAAAGCAACAAAGACCTAGGTGCAGAGAAAGGGACATGCTTCAATTAAAGAGTCATCCGTTACTCTAAAATAATTGGACCTCTTCAGAGGTGATGTGATCTGACAGGGGACGAGAGGGCCCCTGCTGCCCACAAACACACATGTCCCTAAGCAGTGACATGCCAAAAGCCCCCTTACTCTGCAGCTGCATGGGAAAGCAGAGGTGAAGGCTTGGGTCTTCATTACTAATGAGCAGCTGCTAATGAGTTATAGATTGCAGCTCTATGACTTGACTTGCCAAGCTCAGCACCCCCTTGAGCAGTTTAGTGGCACCTCAGGTCAGGGCAGCAGCTTCCAGGGCTTCAGGAGCACCAGGCTGGGAAGAAACATCTTCTGTTCAGGGGACACTATCTCCTGTCTCAGCAGCACCTAATGCTAGAGGCCAAGGCATCCCCAGGTCCTCCCTCCACGAGGGCAGAGCAGGGATGGGTGGACGGGTTCTGAGATGGCACATTGTAGATGGGGTTTCTGCTGAGGGTAGGACAGCCGAGCCCTTGCAGTGGGGCCAAGGGGGATCCAGGTCCCCACTGCCCTGCAGCACCATCATGGGGCTCATTTTCTGAAGAGCTCTGCCTCCATTTGGAGAGGAGAGTCTGAGGAGGACTTGGTCTGGCTCCAGGAGGTGTATGGGATGTGACAGGCCTGTGAGCCCACTAATACAGAGCGCACTCAAAAGCATCCTTGCAGCAGCCCAGGGAGAACCTGATCCAATTAGAAACCACCTGGGCTGGCCGGCTCCCAGCGAGTACCACGGATCTGCAGTTAGTTTTCACCAATGTAGTGGGCTGCTCCGTGTGGCTTCACTGCTGCTGAAAATATTTCATAAACTCTGGAAAATGAATCACTATCAAGGACCCTGAACATTAATTTTAGTCACAGCTGGCCACACTGTATCACCCTATAAACACCTCTCCAGTTTCAATTAACATTTCCCTATCTCCTGTCTCACTGAATATTATATTTAACTAATTTAAGAGGATTGGTAAAGATAGTTTTCACACTTCACAGGAAAGCATAATGAAATAATTATACCTGTACCCACAAAAAGCATGAGGATATTGCGTGAAGAGCCTTAATGTCATCCAGAGCAAAAACTGCTCCAGGAGACCTTCACTGCAGCTTTGGCTACTGAGGCCACCGCGCCAGCGTCTGCCACCGCCTGCCCCGTGTCTGCCCCTGGGCACCTGCAGCGCAGCTGCTTGGCCAGCGGCTTCCCTGGAGAATGGGGTCTCCATGAGGACACCTCTGCCTCCCCCACAGGGGCCTCTCGGCACTTCCTTATGTCCCTTCTCTCCCCCCTAGTAGCCAACCTCACACATTCTCACTGTAGCTACCAGTTCTGCTGCCTCTGGGCCAAGCAGAGCTCCCTCTGCCAGCAGTTGACTTCACCTTTTCAGCACAGAATGGGTTTGAAGCCATTTCCCCAAGCCTATGTATTAGTTTTATTTCCAGAGCAGCTTTAGTACCAGAGGAAAGGTTTATTTCAGAGAAAACTAAACCAGAAAATCTTCTCCAGGTGCATGTCAGACATTTCTAACCCATAATCGGGGCACTATGGACCAAACAAATCACCAATCAGTTTGAAAGCACACGCCTGGCCAGGACACACTGGGGATGCTCCAGCGCATAGCGATGCTCCATGCCACGGGCAGTCACCATGGGGCTTTTGCCCCAGCAGGAGTCAGACTCGAGGCCTTCTGAAGAGCTGAAGGACTAAGATCATAGAATCATAGAAAACATGACCCAAGTTGTCACCATGCCCCTTGTTTCTGCCACTGCTAAGCCACAATTCCCGTTGTGAAGGCAGCAGTGGACGCACATTACATGCATCATCACTGCAGCTATTTTTACTGCACAGAAAT
>NW_009919750.1:0-319 GCF_000696875.1 Nestor notabilis
CTTTCTACAGGGGACATCATCCGAAGAGTTACTACTATGTGGATCAGATGAAGAGGAAGAAGAAGAGGTGACCTCTTGACCTGGGACCTCGACCAAGCTGCAGAATATGCGAAAAGATTTCACCTGTCTTTCAGAGTAGCACATCATCCGTGGCCGATGGTCACGAACTAGAAGGTAGAGAAGCCAAAAGCAGCTGGGATCACTTGCTAATGAAGGAGGAATTGACAAAGCAATTGCAAGAGAGAAGCGAGCCCTCATCCTTTGGAGGCGGCTCTTGGCAGCTGTGAAGGAAAGGTTTCCCTCCAAGGACGATGTTACA
>NW_009919751.1:0-207 GCF_000696875.1 Nestor notabilis
GTCCAGGGAGGACGAGCGGCACGGCGATTCACCAGCTGAGAGGAGGTCGTCCGGCGGTGGTGTACAGCCAAGTAGGTGCTCCTCTGCCTCTGTCCTTTCTTTGCGTTACCTTCGTCGCGAGTGACTTCTTAAGTGCAGCTGCTGGTGGCCCGCTCCTGGTTTGGAGGCAGGGTGGTCGGCGGCGCAAGCGGGAGGTTTTCAGCGGTC
>NW_009919751.1:238-15766 GCF_000696875.1 Nestor notabilis
AGGTTGGTGGCTGGGATTGTGGGGAGCCCCGCTTCAACTCCGCCAGAGTCCGCCGCGGGCACCTCGCCGATTCGGTGCTCCGGCGTGGTGGCCGGGAAGGAAGCGCGGTGTCCCAGTGCTTCCACTTTTGCAGCTGGGAGAGGTGATGCCTTCTAATAGGCGTTAATATAAAATGCGGCTTTCTTTGTGCTGAGATGTAGCTGAATTGCAGGAGTCTCTTAATTGCTTTCCATCAGTGCTGCTTGTAGGAGAGAGGCAGGGTGAGTGTTAGCCTTTCAGACTCATTTAAAGGGATTACGATAGTGCACCCAGAGTTTTGATTTTTATACGTTTAACTTTCTTGTGCCCTACCTGGTGATTTCCTTTGAGATGCTCTTGCTGTGAGGATATGATTTGTCCAGCCTTGTTTGTTTGCTTACTTTTAGCCTGTGGGCATTTATTGCTATACTTGACATTGCCATGAAACAAAAAGTTGACTATAATTTATGTCAGTATATGGAGCACAGGTTGCAGGCAGGGGACTAATTCTGCTCTCAGAGGAGCTCCACTTCAAAGGAGGAGGCTCATGGGGCTGTAATCTCTTGCTAAAAACTCCAAGAGCTCAGAGCAGACCTGTCACACTGCAAAGAACGAATTCTCCTATTCACCTTTCAGCACTGATAGCATGTAAGCTAAGCAGCCCGCCTTCCCGTATCTATGAAGCACCCGTCTCTGGAACACAGGGGAAAGAGATGTGAATTCTGGGCAGGTTTGGGAGAAGACAGAACTTCAGACAGCATTTAATTAAGTTTGCTCTCATTGATTTCTTAGGTGTCTTCTGTATGAGCCTGAAAACTACAATCTTTTACGGTGACCTTGATGTATGTTGTGTTCTAACATGAAAGAAGCACAGAATAAAAGCATTTACACAGATTTATAGCCAATCTCTGACGTTCCACTAAGAGCTCAGTCAACTGCACTGAACGTGGTAGTTTCAGCAGGGCACTGGGCATGGTGTGTGTGTGTGAAATTACTTGGGGAAATTACTTGCTGATAGTGATAAAAGTGTAAGTTGTAATACTGGGAGCATATGCTCCTGCAGAAATGCCACTGTGCGTGAAATGGTTGTTGAGTTTTGGATATTTCAATTTCTAATCAGTGAGGTCTTTAGCAAAAGGGGTGTGTGGGTGTGTGTGTGATGATCTCAGAGCTTCCCAGGTTAATGCACTTTGATTTGTCAGAGCACTGAAATACACATTTTTATATAGACGCAATCTTGACATAATAAGATTAAAAGATGTTGGGATGTCACTATGGTGTAGGTGTGACTAACTCAGGTTTATAGCAGAAAGATAAAGTAAGCCTTTCCGGTAATGGTGTATGGAGATCACTGTGGGTAAGCTGAGGGGAGTGTCATTTGTTTCAGCACAGTTTACTGTGCGTTCCCGTGGTTCATATTTCTGACTCTCTGAAGACACTGCGAAACACAGTTAGAGTCACTGTTGCTAGACAGTGGGATGCAAACTTATCCATTACTTAAAACACTCAGCTGCTTCTGTGTCATATAAAAAAAAGTACAGCTTTTAGCAAAGTCTGCCTGTGGCTTTACTGTAGTAATTCCTTCTTCGGTTGCAGAGTGGCAGGCTTTCACTAGGCATGTGCAAGGGAGATGGTAAAACACTGAAGCATGCACTGATCCGGAATTCATTCGGGCTCATTTGAGGTTTCCACAATTAACATAACTAACTGCTTACACCTGATTATATAAGTAAATGGGGTTTAAAAAACTGTATTAGCTTTGTCACTTCTGAAGCCTGTTACAGAGCTGTTTTCTTCCTTTCATTTTAGTCCTTCAAACTAGTATAATGCTATACTTAGTCTTTGCCTGGAGAGGAAGAAAACGTAATTTAATGATGTATCATTTGGCTTTTGCAGTATCTTGTCCCATAGCTATGAGATAATCTAATGAAGGTCCCCATCACTGAATTAAAGAACATGGTGCTCTAGATTTTCACTTACAGCCAGGTTTTCACTCTGTTACGTGGATGAAGAATCAAGTTTTCATAGTGTCTGATAGAAAAAATGAAACATTTATTTTTCTGTTAGAAACTTGAGAAGAAAGAGGAAGGTAAGAGCTGAGATCTTGAAGGCTGTAATTAAAAATCGTGACTTTCTAGGATATTAATCAAAACTCTTCACATATTTTCTTTATCTTTTACATGGTACTTATCAGAAAATCTTTTTGCATATTTATACTTTGGCTTAAAATCTGTGTAGTTCTTAATTTTAAAAAATCAGGAGTGGCCATCATACAGTTCACTGTAAGACTGTTCTAGTATCCTCTTTAATGTTCTGTATCCCAGTTTGCTTGTATTTTTTGAACAGGGATTTCAAAATACAGTATATTTGACTTCATAGCATGAATTTTTATTTTAAAACTATGCAGATCTCTTTAATAGAGAAGATGTTGACTTGATTCAGAAATTTCAGGGCAAGCTCTGAGATTATGTTTCTTCTCTGATTTTCTTCCACATTTCCTCAGACATGCTGTTTGGCTTGTCAGGCATAACTTTCATGAACTGACAGAAAGACCTGTAAGCAAAATTAAACATACCAACAGTTAAGCATGGTTTTTATAGTTAGCCCAACTCAGTTAAGTGTGTCATTTCTATTTATTCTTCTTAAATTGAATATTAAGACAAACAAACAAGAGCTGTAGTCTGCTCTCAGTTCTGCCCTCTGAAGCGCTCAAATAAGTACCATTTCTTCATGCTTGTAATTCAGCACTGGTCCTTGTGCTTGAGCTACTAGGAAAACTGTGATGCTGTCAGTATTTCTTACTGGTAGTCATTGCCAGGTCTACTTGCATGCACTGTTTAAAGATAAGGAGTTGTAGTGAATGATAAGAAATGTCAAATGGATTTAGTGTGTAGTCTTTCTTGGCCCTCTCATGGCTGTGCTTTTGGTTCAGGTTTCCAGGGAAAGGACTGAATTGACTTGAACCCCAATTTGAGTCTGCTGAATCAAGATGTACCTCTGTCAGTATTCTGTGACATTGGCTCAGCATGATTACACAGTTGACCTTCCATATTTGCCCTGAGTTTTACCTGCCATAACTGGAAGAGTCAGAAAGCCTTATTTTCATTGTGGCCAGCCTAATTTTCTGCACTCCTGTTGCAGATCATAGAATCATAGAATAGTTAGGGTTGGAAAGGACCTTAAGATCATCTAGTTCCAACCCCCTCAGAGGAATAAGAGAAAGCATATGTTAAAAAACCCCACAAAACTAAAACAGATCATGCCTCAAAGATACAGCTCTAATCAACACCAGGGAATGCAGTGGAGGCACAGCCAGTGAAATTCACATATATATTTAATTATTCAAGGGGGAAATTATTATCCCTCTCAAGAGATTGATTTAGTGGATGATGTGTCTACTCCTTAAGGAGGAGCTACGTGATATGGTAACAAAGCTTTTTTCCACTGTGCACTTAAGATGTTGCTGTCACTGTTGCTTGGCTCTCTGAGCCTGATCTTCAGTAATAAGCTCAAGTTGGCCAAAAGAGGTGGAATGTTCAGTTGCGTGATGAGTTTGGTGGTGCAGCAGCCAAGGGCTGGGTTGTTTCCTGGGGACTTGCTCTCTACAATTTATTAAAGTATTGAGTAGAGGGAAACTAATCAAGGAGAGTGTTTGGGATGAGATTAATGTCATCATTTGTTCTCCAGTTCATGGTGGGTGGTGTTGGACCAAACCCTAAAAGTTCTTCACTGTGATACTAATGTGAGAGTAAGAGTACATTGGAGTTATGTATGTATAATGATACTGCTGGACAAGGTTTGCTGTGTCACTCGAGTATTCAGAATGACTGTAACAATAAGGGATGGAACGATAAGGTTTTGTGGAAGGCTGTGCTGTACCTTCTGCTGTGAAAAACAGGAGGTCCCCCATGGCAGCAGCTGAACACAGCTGAACACAGTCTTGCCCTGAAGGAGGAAGTGGATGTTCCTGGAGTGGAACAGACCTGGAGCAGAGCGGAATTCCCATGCTGGTGTTCGCAGGGTGCTTTTCATCAGCCACTGAAATTCCTGTGTGAGATGCAGTTGAGGTAAAGGCACTGATGTTTTACTGCTTTAATACTGGAACAAATACTGGGTCTGTGAAAGAACTCATGACTTCAGAGATGCTGTGAGTGCAGCTGATTGTTGGCTAAATTGATTATTCTGCAGATAGTTATCATCTAGATCTCAAGAGTATTGGATTTTTTTATTACTTTCATTTTTTTCTTTTCTGTAAAGTATTAGTTACTTGCTGTTAGACTTGTGTTTTCCTTCCCCGTTGGGTGGGATTTTGGTTCAAAGGTGTCCTTGTAAAGCTGATGACATCAAGCACTTCTGAACTGTTTGTTGCTTGGCTCCTGAGATAATGGAGGAACAGTTTATTCATTGGATTATTCTAAAGTTTGGGTTTATTATATTTCTTTTTTTTCATTTTTGGGGTAGGTTTTCGAATAGTGGACAGTGTACTGGGCTTCCTCTTGAAGGTGGTAGAAATGACTCTTCAAGAAAATTTCATATTGCGTTTGGTCAAATTATTTAAATAGACTTAAAATTAATTGTGAGCAAAGGCTGTTTGAATAAAACAAAACATATGCCTTTTTCCCTCCACCTGTTGTATTAAATTTATTTATAGGAATGTGGCTATCCATAAAGAAGTAAGAATGGGAGTACTGTTCATGACATTCATTTTTCTTTCCCTTTCTGTCAAAAACTGATGGGAATTTGAAATCGTTCCGTACTGATGTCAGAATCTGATGAGTGGTAGTAGTCCTACCCTCGGATTCTTTCTTGGTTTAAAGATCATTTTGCTATTTTTATTGAATTTAGTGTAAAAATGGCACTGATTTCAACGGGTACAACACTAAGATCTTGGAAATATTTTCAAAATTTTATATTTTTACATAGTACAGTTGTTAATATTTACCTTACTATAAAGACTTATTCCTAATTACAGAGTTGTTTCTGAAATTCCTTTTATGAAATGCTTTGCTACTTCTAAATTTATCTTCATTCAAAATTATGTGAGACAGCTTATTCTAATTGCTCTACATGGCAAAATTTTTTGACTGACTATTTTAACAGTTGTGAATAATGAACTGTATGTTTCAGCTTCTGCAACACAAATGGACATTGATTTTCTTTGGCTTGCTTTTGACCCCTGAAGAAGTAAAGCCATTAGAATTATGCTTGTAAGAGAACTCTCTGCTCTCTCTCCTATCATTTTGTATGTATTATAAACAGCCTTTGAGAACTAATCTATGCTAATCAGTTTTTTTTTCAAGTGAAGAAGGAGGGGAAAATCATCAGCTCTACAGTTGCCTCTCAACTCTAGGTTTTATCAGACACAGCTGTGTGCCTGTATCTATTACTGGTTGATATTGCATCTCTATGTCCCTGAATGCAGCTGAATTCGCATACAGTTCTTCACACAACTGTTTCAATCGGTTAGTAAATGGCAGACATTTATGTGGCAACATAAGGGTTTGGTCCATGCAGAGCAGTTGTCACCATGTAACAAAACACACAATGATGCATATGTAGAGCCCTTCACTGAAGACAGATTTTGAGTAAAAATGAGCACCAGATCTGTCTCTATGGGTTTTATGTTTGGAGTGCCTTCATTCTCATTCTGTGGGTTATGTGGTTTGCTTTTATATGAAACAACTTTATGAACACAGAATGTAATATATAATAAAAAGTAGTCTTTTCGAAATCGGTGTTAGGCTTTAATAACCTGGAGGAGTTTGTGAAAGCAAACTGGGGCTACAATTGCAAGGAGCTGGAGTGGTTAACGTGATGAATGGAGCGTGATTGGCCACTGCCAGGGGGGCAGTTAGTGGCAGGGCTCCCTGTACGCAAACTAAGCAACTCTATTAATGTAAGTGCAAAAATAGCTACTCTCTTGCTTTTTCAGCTGAAACAACTTCTCTATCAAAACCAGTGACATTCGTGAAGGAATTTTACTGGAGGAAGCCTATGTAACTGTGCTGGACATTTCCAGGCAAAGTATATAGAAATCATGATGACATCTGATGATCATGACCTCTCATTTTTCTTTTGCTCACTGAGATTAGAAAGGACCTTCCTGGATAATTGAATACACAAGTAGAGAATTTCTTTCTACATTATGTCATTAGTCTTCCAGCTAGTTAATTCTTAAGTATCTATAGCAACAATTCATCATATACCTCTTTCCACAGGTTACTGTCTGTCCAGTTGTGACATTTGCCTGCACTATTTTCTTGGGATGTCTTAATTAAAATTGCTTAAATTTCAGTTTATTAACCTGTTTTATACAGCATCTTTCCTCTTCACTACATTATATAACCTATTTAACCTACTAAGGGGCAGCTGATCTTTCCGATCATTGATTATACATTCTTTTCTGTTGTATTATTATCCATGTTCTGAATGCTGTTTAAGTTTGCAAAGTTTTCTTGTTAGTTTAAAAAACCCCTAAACCTTTCTGTTTATGGGAGATGGACCCTATGAGTATTCACTGAATGCTTTGATTAATTGAGAAATCCGGTGTTAAGTGATTTGATATTGCCATTTATAACTTTGCTCCTGCACAACATGTCCCTTCAATATACTTCCTACTACCTCTTTTTAACCTCTTCATGATACTACAGTACTTCTTCCTGAAATGAAAATCTCAAGGTTAATTGCAAGCATTATTTTCCTCACGTAGTATATTTTGCATTCAATTGTTTTCTCAAGTCTAAGGCTCTGTAGTTTTTTTGTGTTCTGCTTCTGTGTGTCTGTGTGCAACATCTGTTAATCTTTATACACTCTGTGTTTACAGGACTGACTCCATCACTTTTCCTCTTTGAAATCAGATTTGATTTTTGCTTTTATAGTTAACTCTTTGCTATTACGTATTAGCTATAGTTGTCTAACTATAGGAAAGACATTATTTTTTGTGTGAAAAACATTTTGAGAAATGGAAAAAGAAAATACTTGGAGACCAGTTCCCTTTTGGCAAATTGCAATAGCATCATCCAGCATCTACTGAAATTAACCAGACCTTTCTTTCCTGTTAAGTTCATACATTGTATACACACCCATTTTTTCAGTATTTACCGACATAAGTCTTACTACTTTTAAGTGTATTTTCAGGCATCAGACCTGAACTAGCTCATTTTTGCTTAAAAGTAGGAATTTTACGTGATACAATTTTATTGTTTTCTGCAAGAAAATAAAGGATTTAGGATATAGTTTGAACATATGGCAAAATAGATTTAGTTACTCTGTAGACCTTATTTTGCTGCATTTGGGGAAGAGTAGAAAGCCTGTTTGGTCCAATCAGTCACTCTGTTGTAGAATGGTAGAATCATAGAATGGTTTGGGTTGGAAGAGATCTTAAAGATCATCTAGTTCCAACCCCCATGCCGTGGGCAGGGAGATCTTCCAATAGACCAGGCTGCTCAAAGCCCCATCCAACCTGACCTTAAACACTTCCAGGGATTTTGGCATCCACAGCTTTCCTGGGCAACCTGTTCCAGTGTCTCACCACCCTCATCATGAAGGATTTCTTCCTAATATCTTATTTAATTCTCCCCTCTTTCAATTTAAAGCCATTCCCCTTTTTCCTATCCCTACATGGCCTTGTGGAAACTCCCTCTCCAGCTTACTTGTAGGTTTCCTTTAGGTACTGGAAGGCTGCTATAAAGTGTCTTTGGAGCCTTCTCTTGTCCACGCTGATAAGTGTATTTTCAGGCATCAGACCTGAACTAGCTCATTTTTGCTTAAAAGTAGGAATTTTACGTGATACAATTTTATTGTTTTCTGCAAGAAAATAAAGGATTTAGGATATAGTTTGAACATATGGCAAAATAGATTTAGTTACTCTGTAGACCTTATTTTGCTGCATTTGGGGAAGAGTAGAAAGCCTGTTTGGTCCAATCAGTCACTCTGTTGTAGAATGGTAGAATCATAGAATGGTTTGGGTTGGAAGAGATCTTAAAGATCATCTAGTTCCAACCCCCATGCCGTGGGCAGGGAGATCTTCCAATAGACCAGGCTGCTCAAAGCCCCATCCAACCTGACCTTAAACACTTCCAGGGATTTTGGCATCCACAGCTTTCCTGGGCAACCTGTTCCAGTGTCTCACCACCCTCATCATGAAGGATTTCTTCCTAATATCTTATTTAATTCTCCCCTCTTTCAATTTAAAGCCATTCCCCTTTTTCCTATCCCTACATGGCCTTGTGGAAACTCCCTCTCCAGCTTACTTGTAGGTTTCCTTTAGGTACTGGAAGGCTGCTATAAAGTGTCTTTGGAGCCTTCTCTTGTCCAGGCTGAACAAGCCAAACTCTCTCAGCCTAGCTTCATAGGAGAGGTGCTCCAGCCCTGGACTAAGCACAGTACTCCAGGTGGGGTCCCACAAAAACAGAGTAGAGTGGCAGAATCACATCCCTTGTGGTTCTGAGCCGTGCTCCTCTAGATGCAGTCAAGCACAGGGTTGGCTTTCTGGGCTGCAAGCACAATGCCGGGACATGTTGAGCTTTTCATCTGTCAACATCCCCAAGTCCTTCTCCTCAAGGCTGCTTTCAATCCAGTCTCTGCCCAGCCTGTATGTGTGTTTGGGGTTGCCCCGACCCAGGTGCAGGACTTTGCACTTAGCCTTGTTGAACTTCATGAGATTTGCAGTGTTGTGTTGTTACTGTATTGAAAATTATCTATAAAAAAAAGCTGATAATCTGTCAAAGATCATAATTTAAAAATAATTGCGATATGACTACTGCTTTTTATCAAAAGTAAGATGGGAAATTCTGCAGAGCAGGAAAGATACTAACATGTGCATTAGTTGTATCTCCTGTTAAGGAAGAAGTCTGTTATTCAGAGAGAGAAAGATCCCTCAGATTCTTGTTAGACAAGTGCAGGAAGTTTGGAGATGATGGTAAAACTCAGGAAATGTTTTAAGTATCAGAGGATCTGATTCTTGAATAAATGCTTTGTTAAAATGGAGTGAAAAGAGGAGTTCTGTCCAGTGTGGCTGAATGGCCAGTGCAGGGGGAGCCCATCCAGTTCTGAGAAGGTCATTGGGCAATGGACCTGAATCTCTGCTGCCTCAGGCTCCAGGCTTTGTGTCTAAAACGTGTGGAGAAAAGTATGAGATGTCAATATTGGAGCAGTGGAGAAAGACTCATGACATTTTTGTTAGCTCTTTATTTCAGCCTTGTGAAACCAGTAGTTTCAAGACAGTCTGTTTTTGTGTAGGTACTGAATCCAGTTGAGTCATCTGGACAAGCTCCTGTGAAGCTTTTGCACCTAGGAGAGTGAATTTAAGGAATTTGCAGGCTGGTACAGCTTCCTGTTAAGCTCCTGACACCCAGTGGTGTTTAGGATTGTATGATATAGTGTTTTAGGAGAAGAGTTGTTCTCCAGTTGATACAGACCAACATTTTTGCAAGAGGCAGTCCTCATAATATGGCACCTGTTGCATCACATTGTATTATTTTCTAACAAATTTTTCTTGCAGGAGTGTTTGCCACTGTAGATTCAAACAGGAGTGCCTTTTGATGGCTTTATTCTGTGTTTAGTTTCAGGAGATGTTTATATTCTTAAACATTATGGAGAAACATGATGACTGTCTATCCTAAAAAAGTGCGTCAGAGAAGAATCAGTTATGTTTTTTACTGAATAACCTTAGGGACAGGTTAAGACCTGATCTGAAGTGCTTATCTGAGAAGTATTTCCAGACTTAGTGAGTGCTTTCTAGTCATGAAGGGACAAGCTACAATAACTTCTTGTTGCAGAAGATCACAGGAACCTGCATATTGAGGTGAACATATCCATATGTACTTTCTTAGGAGAAGATTTGGTGCAGTTAGTGACCTTAGACATTATAACTTTTTATGCAGGGGGAGGCCCTACCTTTAATGGGAATTTATCACCCTCACTGTGCATACTGTGGTAGAGTTAGGAGGTATTCTCTGAATCTCAATAATGAAACCATAAAGAAACCTATAAGCATCTTTTCCCTACTTTTTTCTTAAAAGAGTTAATTTAAATAAAGATCTACTAATGTCTGTGAAATGTTTACCAAGTAGAGCAGAAGCTTTTAATGACTTACAATGTGTTATGAAGGGCATTAACAAAGACCATTCAGCAGATAGAATGACAAGCTGTTAAAGTGTTATATTTTAAGTTGTAAGTGTTGTAAGATGCAGATAAGATATTCATTCATATACAGTTGTTCATTAGAGAGAATGATAGTAGTTGCCTAAGGATACATATAGGGAACTCTGCTGTTTTCCCTCCGTATTTTTTTTTTTTTTTTTTGTGTTACCTTTTACTTAAAGGAGCATAAAACGACATAATGCTTTCCCTGGTACCTACTGCATGGTAGTACTGACCACTATGTGTATACAGCAGTATGCCTTCTGTACAGTTCTTTGATGGCCACAGAGCTGTAAGACTGAGATCAGCAGTATCTGGGATCATAAACATCTAAGTAGACTGTATGAAAGAAAGCAGAAAAATACCCTGGGTTTGCTGTTGCATTCTTTATGCTGTGATAGAGAGAAGATATGTATGACCCTTGAAAAGAGGAAAAAGCGAATAGCTGCATTTCTAGACAAAGCAGACAGAGAACTGTCGTGAGAAAAGCAAGATGTGAGAGAGCTGCTGTCTGTGTTCTTGTGGGGAAAGTGGTGTTTCCCAAGACTGCAACTGTTCAATAATATTCAGAATTATGTCCTTGAAATATAGGCCTGCTACTCATGTAGAAGAGTTCTGCCAGAAGCATGTTTCCTGTTCATAAGAGAAACGTCTGGGTAAGACTGTATCTGTATCATTGTTCTCCAAAAGTCCCTTAAGTTCCCTGCATTTAAAGCAGGACCTCCTGTGCAGGAATTCAGTTCCCTGCATTAAAAGCAGGACCTCCTGTGCAGGAATTCAGTTACATCCTTAGACAGACCACTCACTACTGCAGGTCCATTTGGGGATGTACTTGACATGCTCTGGTTCTTCAGGCTATCTGAGATTGTTCTCTTAGTGCACAAGAAGCAAAATGGAAATTGGTGAGGATCTCAGGTTGTCTCATGTTAGGCTAGATGCAAAAGTGGCATCATCAGGATTTCTTTTCCTTTTTGCTCTGCCTTACATGTATATACATGTATCTCTGGCTCAAAATAAATGCTGCCATAAACTGGGCTTCGTACACACTCACACATCCTTATAATAGACTCTACAGTGCTAAGAAGTCTGCGGAGACTAAAGAGGAGTTACGGACCTCATTTCACAACTCTAATTTCCGTAGGAAAATTGTCTCGACACCTTCCTTTCCAGCAAGTAAAGCTGGAACGAATAGCTGTAACCACCTCTAAAGGCAACTGTAAAAGTGTAAAATTTAGATTGTGAGCTTTCTAAATACTAATTTTTCTTCAGAGAAAGTAGATGAAAAAGAGGCTGCTTTTATGGATCAAGTGCCAATATTACTCTAGTTGCAAAGTGATACACAAGATTAACTTACATTCCTCATTTTATGGCAACAGAATTGTCTTTTCTGGATCGCAAGAAGTATTTTAGATCATCTTACATATAGAATCTCTCTGCAGGCATTTAAAGTGCTGGAAAAAACCTCTGCACAAAAGCTCACAAAAACCA
Organism: Nestor notabilis; assembly: GCF_000696875.1. Taxonomy (NCBI): domain Eukaryota; kingdom Metazoa; phylum Chordata; class Aves; order Psittaciformes; family Psittacidae; genus Nestor; species Nestor notabilis. The sequence goes on from NW_009919751.1 coordinate 11,888, forward strand.
AGCAGTACTTTGAAGTTTTACGATTACAGCTAAATGTCTCTGCAGGTTTATGGCATGTAAATTAATAGCTGGAGATGCTACTACAGGAAAGGCTAGTCCTTTATTTTTAAAAATATGCATCTGTAGTAGTAACCTATATTTATAAGTGTATAAACTGTCCTGTCCTGTTTTCAAAACATATGGTTTTAGCCAGAACACCCACCTGTTTATTTGTCAAAGCTTTTTGTTAGCTTAAAAAGAAGGTATAATTACAGAAATACCATCTTTATTTGGAAGACTTTTTTAACACCCTCCATCTGAGATACACTCTTGTATTTAGAAATTATGAGAAACAGCATGAAAACATGCTTTAAAGTACCACAGAGTAATGCTAGACATCAAAATTACAGTCTTTTATACAAGCCAATTGTTTTCACAGTACTGGGGCACATTTTAGATGCAGATTAGGGACAGCGTTTGACCTTTTGAGTTTTTGACTAATGCAAACAAATTCAGCGTAATGAGTGCACGTGTGAGATGCTCTCTCTGTATGTACCAGTGACACCTATCTATGCAGCCTTCAATTTAGGATGAGGGTCTCTCTAGAGTCTGCAAGTCAAATCTCCAGAGTGATGTTTAACTTGGTGAGTTACATGCAACAGATATCTAAACTGAAGGATACTGCTGCCCATAATCAGAAGGCTCCTCAGATGTGTAGCTACTGGAAGGGAGACGCTGTTGTTCTCTGTACAGGTAAGTGGTTCTTGGGATAATCCTCATGGCAGTCGTACTGCTGCTTTCCTTAGCAGCCTGCATGCACTTGCTTGGAATAAGAGTGCAGGTGTTTTGTAAGACCATGACAGGCAAGATGTGTGACTGAATCAGCTTTGCCTTCCTCAGCCACAGAGAGGATGTTCTACTACAAGCTCAGTTTTCATCAGTCTGGGAAGCCTTTGATTTACTGAAGTACACAAGGCAGCTTCTGAAGTGTGAAATGATTTACATGATGGTCTCTTCCATCTGAGTAGCTACCTGGTATCTGGGGCCTTGTTGGAGTGCTTCTGTTAAAGGAAGATAGAGGATGCATATCAGAGATTTTCGTGGTGGCACCCTTTTTATTTACAAAGACTGGATAGTGAACTTGCTGTAGATAGTTGCTTGTGGCAAAAAGCACTTTTGGGTGCCCCACAAAGCTTACAGGAGAGTGTGCAATTAGTCATGGTTATTATTAGATTCATAGTTCGGAGGCTTACTTGCTGGAAACCTGTGAAGTTTTCAGCATAATAATCCTATAATGGCATGATACAGTGATGTAAAATTACATTACTGGTACATTCAAACAAGAAGTGGTAAGTGGAGAATGTTTCTTTGTTGTTCATGTGTATAGCACTGAGCACAGATGGCACCTTACTTTGAGGTACAAGGTGTCATCGTGATAAAAGTAAAAGTGACTTGAGTTACAAAGACTGTTGTCAACTCATCGGTAAAACTTCAGGTATAACATCTGTTTCTATTTCTGATTACTGTCACATATGCACAGGGAATATATTTCTCTTAAATTGCCATAAGGCTTAATTTTTGCTTTTCTGGCAACTTTTCCCTGAAGGGATGATAAAATTGGTAATCTGAGAGCAGCTCATTTTAATATTTTTGAGGATGGTCCCTAGCTGTAGCTTCACATCTATGATTTCCCCCTACATTATTTCTGTTTTATCCTTTACAGACTTACCGCTTCACAGTGTATGTTTGTAACATACATGTATATTGTGTGTTTCTAATAGATAAATGACTACATATGTATATTAAATAAGATAATACCAAATGCTTATCAGCCTTATAGCCCTGTAATTTGGAAATCTGTAATAAACCCATCTTTGATTGTGACAGTGGCCACATTACATAGCTAGATGTTCTTCAGGCATCTTTTACACCTACATACTCCCCACCTGCAGTACTGCATCCAGCTCACGAGTCCTCGGTCCAGGAAAGTTATGGATCTGTTGGAGAGGATCCAGAGGAGGGCCATGAAAATGATCAGAGGAACTCCTCTCCTATGGGGAAAGGCTGAGAGGTTTGGGGTGGTTCAGCCTGGAGAAGACTCTGGGGAGACATTATTGTGGCCTTCCAGTTCTTAAGAGGGGCCTGTAAGAAAGATGGGGAGAAATTTTTATCAGGGCCTGTTGTGATAGGATAAGGGGTAATGGTTTTAAACTAAAAGAGGAGAGATTCAGGCTGGATGTGAAGAAAATATTATTTACAATGAGGGTGGCAAAATACTGGAACAGGTTGCCCAGGGAGGTGGTAGATGCCCCATCCCTGGAGACATTCAAGGCCAGGCTGGATGTGGTTTTGAACAACCTGATCTAGTTGAAGGTGTCCCTGCTCATTACAGGGGGTTTGGAATAGATGACCTTTGAAGGACCGTTCCAACCCAAACTATTCTATGATTCTATGATAAAGTACATAGTGGCCTGTTGCTTGTACAGGGATTGACCTCTTTCAGATAATCTTTCTCATGCTATGTACCTTCCTCAAATCTCTTCAGAACTATAAGTGAGGATCATTTCTCTAGCGTGTTAAGATCTTCTCTTTTCCAGACTTTGCTGTTTCTTCCTCCCTCACATCAAGCGGAAACTCTGTCTTTGTTTTTAAGGGTTTTGCTTAGTAAAGCTGAGCATTAGGCACTGTATTTAGCAGCATATTGAGATTTTTGTTCTTACCACCAGTCCGCCGCTATCTGAATTGCTGTTCTGTCCCTTGAAATTTCCATAATACATATTTTTTCTGTCCCACATGAAAGTAAAAATGCTTTGCTTGAAAATCTGCTTTTATAATGTTCAGTGTCATCTTCTACTAGGATGCTTGCAGATGGTTTCCATCTGGAACTGATTTCAAGACTAAATGAGAAGTTTTTTTCAGTGTTTCATTTTGAATAGATTTGTGTGAATAGTTTTATGTAATTCAGTGAGACCTTAATGCCTCATTCTTGAGTAACTGAATTTTTGCCTCCTTTTTTTTTTCATTTTTCATTTTTGTCCTGCTAATCCAGTAATTGAATCTACTTAATGCATACTGTTGTGTGTATATCCTGCCACAGAGCATGAAAATAGTGTTTCTTGTTTCAGTAACTATGCTTGACTGTTTAATTTAAAACTATTTAATATACAGTTCTTCAGTGAAATTGCAGATGCTTGATGTGAATCTTTTTAGACATCTGCCTTTAGGCAGTACATAGCAGACAAGGGCAGATTACCTGGAAATTTACTTTCAGCTTAATAAAACTTCCCTGTTTTGTGTATGGATGAGTCTTCAGCTTTTGACAGTAGTCGTGGCAGTAGTTGTTGGATTCCTTGGTCTAAAACTGTTTCCCATTTGTTCAGCAACAGAACATTCAAAATGTCAAGAGTTTAGTTTAAAAATACAGGAAAAGGACATAAGAAAAACAGCTTGATCAAGTGAAATTACACATATCAGGTTGAATGTACAGTGAATTAAAAAAAAAAGCAGTGAATTAGCAGAGAGAAGTTTTGCTCTTAAGTCCAGACTGTGAAGATGTGAAGTGTGGGGAGACCCTAAAAGAAGTGGAAAAGAAGAATGTGCCTTGCACAAGCTCCTGCCTGAGTCCCCATCACACTCATAAAATGCTGGTGTGGGCAGTGCCGGATGGCTGCAAAGCTGACCTGCCTCCTTCCTTTGAAAACAGGAAAATCTTTTTTTTATACTGCATACTCTCTTCCTCAGAGTTTGTAGTCCAGAAATAACATAGCAATGAGCATATGGCAAAGGAGTAGTGAACCCATTTTGACTAAGGAGAACCTGGGCTGGAAAGTGGGATAATAGGTGAGGGTTTTGGGCTGTGTGAACGACTGATAGTTAAACTGGTCCGTTAGGATTACTCCC
>NW_009919752.1:0-2892 GCF_000696875.1 Nestor notabilis
TCAACCCTTTGTGCCCCACGCTGGGCGCCAAGAAGAAACTGTTGTGATTCAAGCCCATCTGGCAACTTGGAACCACGCAGCCGCTCGCTCACTCCCCCCCTTTTCATTCCTCCCCCCCGCTCCCGGAGGGATGGGGAGGAGAATCAGAGGAATGTAACTCCCACGGGTTGAGACAACAGCACTCCAGTAACTAAGGTATAATACAAACCACTACTGCTACCAGTAATAATGATAAGAGGAATAACAAGGGGAGAGGACACAAACCACTCACCACCCGCCAACCGATACCCAGCCCGACCCGAGCAGCGATCTGCCCCTTCCGGGTAACTGCCCCCAGTTTCTATACTGGGCATGACGTGCTGTGGTGTGGAATAGCCCTTTGGTCAGTTTGGGTCAGGTGTCCTGTCTCTGCTTCCTCCCAGCTTCCCCTCCTCCCTGGCAGAGCATGAGACTGAGAAAAGTCCTTGGTCAGAGTAAACATTACTTAGCAACAACTAAAAACATTGGTGTTATCAGCGTTGTTCCCAGACTGGAAGTCAAAACCACAGCACTGCACCAGCTACTAAGAAGGAGAAAAAATGACTGCTGTAGCTGAACCCAGGACACTACTAAATTTCAGTACCAATATTGGAAGTAAAAATTCAAGGCATTTTCACATATGATTAGGATGAGATGGTGCTTAAAGGCCCATTTAACTTTACTTCTGCTGCAAAGTTGAAGGGGTGCTTTGAGAAAATGAATGTCAGTTATGTATTTTTTTTCTTTAAAAAGTCTGAGACAGGTGTTGTCCCATGGCTGACAGGTCAGTCCTGATAAAGCTAACCATATGACAAACAAGTCAAAAAAGGGAGGATACAGATCCATCTTCACCCCGAAAGGCTAACGGAATGTATCTTAAAGAGACTCAATAGCTTTACTGTGTATTGAATAGAGTAACCCTTCTATTTTGAACAACTTAAAATATTTTTGAAAGCATGTATATGTATAATGGACCTACACATAAAATGTGTATAACCATACTTATAATTCCTGTGGAGCTATAATTTAGCTGCATAGTGAAACTGTATATTGAAATGTACCTTTTGTTGCTGTACTTATGCTCAGTGCCGTAAAAGCCAAGATGACATAAACAATCTGCCTCAATGACAAGAAAATCTAAATGGGTGATTTATCTTCTCTCCCTAGAGCATGACAAGACATACCGTAATCCACAGATAGATTTGTAGATCTCCCAAAACTTTGTTTATCGGGTAACATTAGGAAAAAAGGTCTGATAACATGAACTGATTATAGAGGTATTTGGATAGCTCAGAATACTTCTCCATATATTCTTGGAAATTGTCATGGTTTTAAGCCCAGCCAGCAACTCAGAACCACGCAGCCACTCGCTCACTCCCTCCCTTCTTTCTCCCCCTGCTCCTGGAGGGATGGGGAGGAGAATCGGAGGAATGCAACTCCCATGGGTTGAGATAACCGCCAACCGAGGTATAATACAAACCTCTACTGCTACCAATAATAATGATTAGGGAAATAACAAGGGGAGAGGATACAATTGCTCACCACCCGCCGACCGATGCCCAGCCTGACTCGAGCAGCGATCTGCCACTTCCAGATAACTCCCCCCAGTTTCTATACTGGTCACGACGTGCTGTGGTATGGAATACCCCTTTGGCCAGTTTGGGTCAGGTGTCCTGTCTCTGCTTCCTCCCAGCTTCCCCTCCTCCCTGGCAGAGCATGAGACTGAGAGAAGTCCTTGGTCAGAGTAAACATTACTTAGCACGAATTAAAAACATTGGTGTTATCAGCATTGTCCCCAGACTGAAAGTCAAAACCACAGCACTGCACCAGCTACTAAGAAGGAGAAAAAATGACTGCTGTAGCTGAACCCAAGACAGAAATAAATGAAAGCTCTCTTTAGAGTCAAAGCAAAGTTCAAGCTGCTTAACTACATGCACTGGGTCTGGCTGGGATGGAGTTAATTTTCTTCCCAGGACCCTGCAGGGAGCTGTTTTAGATTAGTGACTAAACCAGTGATGATACACACCAACGTTTTGGTAGTTGCTAGACAGTGCATGCACAGCATCAAGGTATTCTCTGTTTCTCATTCTGCTGCAACAGAGAGGGGCTGGGCAACAGGCTGGGCATGGACATTGTGGCAAAAGCTGACCCGAAGTGACCAAAAGACTATTCTACACTGTAGAGCATAATTTTCAGCAATAAAATCAGAGAAATAGTAATTCCAAAAAAGTTGTTGTTCAGAAACAGGATATTGATCTACCTCTGGGAGAAGGTGAGTGACAAATCAATTTTAATTGCTTGGGTTTGTAGCTGGTCCGTCTGCCCCTGCCCTCCCACCCCTTTTCCTTCACCTGTTTAACTGTCTTTATCATTACCTATGAGTTTTCAGCTTTTTCTCTTCTGCTTCACTCCCTCATCCTGCTGGGGGGCTGCAGATGGTGAGTGAGTGGCTGTGTGGATGCTTAATTGCTGGCTGGGGTCAACCTGCAAAGTTCTGTTTAGCAGCCAAGGTGTCTTGAGGGGTTTTGGTTAACGAATGGAATTTGCTAGACTGAATTTATAGTTGTTGTAACTGTTCAGCTGGTACTTGGCAGGTAGTTACTTGCTGTTGTTTGTCACAATGTTGGCTTCTTTCAATACAGTTTCCTTTGTCCCTTCACCCACTCAGTGGTCTGCTCCCTTTCTTGCTGTACATCAAAACCCAACCTGCCCGCTTTCAGCTTTTTCTGTTTGTATGCTTTTTATCACATTGCCTGGGAGAGCTATGATAAAAACACTGGCCTTTAGCCTAATCTGCTGTTTAGGCCCTGCACTGCTGCCATTCCAGGGAAACAAATTGTGGAGACAGTTAACAATCACACTTTTCTCCTCTTT
>NW_009919752.1:2923-6583 GCF_000696875.1 Nestor notabilis
CAATTAAACTAAGAATCGCACCTCCCCCTTCTCCTTTGGGACAGATGTTTCCTACCCTGTTGCAATTGCCCTTCAATTTCTAGAATCTAACAGTGTAACTAGAATGCTTGTAGTGAGTGGTGTGTGCTGTGAATCTGTTTTTTCCTAAGGTTAACCAAAGGGTTGGAACTGCCATACAGGGATGTGCCCTGAGGCAGCCAATTTATGGGAACAAGGTTTTGAACCATCAAAACTGTTTCTGTTTCTTTCATGCTTTAAAAACAATCTCTTGTAAACAGATTGTATGTGTGAAGAAAAAGGAGGTGAGAAAACGGGCATAAGACAAATCTAGGGGAACGATGTTTTCAAAATCATATTCTTTGATTTCTCACTTGGGTTTTTTTTTCTTTTTTTCTTGCTAGTGCACATCTGCTTTCTTAATCATCTGCGATTTGTTGCTTTTTTGCTGCTTTTTGGTTGCAATTTTGAATTAAAAAAACTCACTTCATTTTTATTTGGTTTTATTTTAATATATAGTAATATTCCATTATTTTAGTACTGGAAAAGTTTTATGATTTTTTTTACAACATGTAACTTATAAGGACTAAACAAGTAGAATTTGCCCATCGTGTAAAATTCAAGTTCAAAATACTTTAACTCCAGAAATTTAATGACAAGAATAAAATCAATACTAAATCCTTTTTTAAGTAAACTCCTTCTGGATGTTAGAAACAAAATTAACAGGAGACAGAATGCCCATTTTCAGAAAGAACATAGGTAACTATGTTCTTAGTGAGGAACCAGTTTATTCTCAATGATCTAAGTAACAATAAAATCAGGTATAAAACAAAATTAGCAATTAAAACAAAGCAACAAAAAGCTTATTTCTCACCTAACAGAATCATGCTGAATCCTCAAGTGCAGAAGGAACAGAAAGGTTTTGTATACTTTTTTCTTTGCTAAGTCTCCTTTTTTCCAGATTGCCTGCAATCTCAGAAACTGAACTCTGTTGAGTAGATTGGTTTTATTTCTGACGTGAGGTATTCACTGCAACTGTTGACTGTAGATTACCACCAGGTCTGCACTTTTAGTCTTCCTCATAAGTCATAATGTTCTTTTCAGAGAAGCTAAGTCTTCTTGCTCTTGTCAAACATCAGATCAGTCTGGACTACCTGTTTTATTTCTCAGTGCTGCTTCTATGTCCAATATTTCAAACACACTTCCAGCATGTAGTCTAAGAATACCCATGAGGATATCATCCTATCTTAGTCATGCTGAAGAGTACTCCCCAAGAATCCCATCTCTCTATTAGCAATTATAATAACAAGATCCAAATGAAGCAATCCTGAAAGCTAAAGTCTGAGAATGGTAGCTTTTAGAATAAGCTGCCAAACAGTTACGGGCTAGGGACCTAAGTTGTTTTTATATCAAGGAAGAACAAGAAATAAAACTCTGTCCAACAGGCCACTGAGATTTTTTTAATTTTCTGCATTTCTGTGGATTCATGTGGCATAATTTCTGATTTCAAAAATATCCTGCATATTTCATATGCTTCACTGAGTGCAGTTGTTGGTGCTGAAATGCTCTTGACATAGATAAGCATCTGAGGATCTCCCTTTAACCCCTTTATCATTAGCTCTCATTACCTCATTTATCATGCCCCCCTCCCAAAATTGTGGGCACAATGTGTGCCACCTTCTGTTGCTGACAAAAGAACTGACAGAATTTGAAGAATGCAATATACCTTCTAATTCAGTTAGAAGGTAATGTGTTTCCATGGTGCATTATGGGAGATGCTGTGCATAGTACTTTCTGCAGCCCGGTCGAGATAATTCAGTCTTGCTACATGGTAAAAATAGGTGTGTGTCACTATTTTTCTGGGTTAAATTGATTTTACTTGTAGTAGAAAAAAAAAAATCTACTTGAGAAAACATCGATTCATGTTCAAAACTAGATTATGTTTTGATTGGGAAGTCACTTGTACTAAGTCTTGCTGGGATGGAGTTAACTTTCTTCATAGCTGCCTGTATGGTGCTATGTTCCGAGTTGCTGGCTACAGTGTGGATAACACACCAGTGTTTTGGCTATTGCTAAACATTACTTAAAACAGATCAAGGCTTTACAATTTACTTATTTACTTTAATTCTGATGAAAACCTAGCTGTAAAGGTTGAAAATCTTTAGGTGCTTTTCTTCCCTTTTTAAGGGAAGTGTCCATTTCATTTTGAATAGAGCTCTGGTGCTGTCCATTAAGAGCTTATCTCACAGTTTTCTGACTACTGTGATAATAAGATTATTCAACTCATGAAGGAGCTACCCTGCTGGCAGTCAAGCTGTGTGTAGGAAAACCTAAAGTAAACTTCTCATAAAATAATTTCAGAACAGTGCACATCTGGGAGTCTGTGCAGGAGTTTGGATATAATGTTCAGTGCAAAAAAATACCCTGTCTCAGGCCCGGTGAGCAAATAAAAGTGACATTGACTCCAGAGTACTTAGGTTGGAGAAGTCAGAACTGTGATTCCTCTGAGCTCTCCATTCATTTTCTGCTAGACAGTAATGCAGGTATAATTCATGGGCAGTTTCTAGTACTCATGAATGTGAATTTCCCTCATACAGCCAGGCACCATCAGTTATTTTTGATAAGGTTTAGCTTTCCAACCCTGCTTTTATTTTCCTCTTTTTCTGTAAAAAGTGCCTTGAATTTTACTGATCTGAGTGTAGTTAGAGGCTGACCTGACTTTTTATTTAAGAAGTTGAGAGTTTTAAGTTATAGGCCTCTTTCTTCCTTTCAGTTTTCATATCAGGTTTTTTTTTTTTTAAATTTTATGGAATCTAGCAAAATTTGTTGGTCAATTGAACAACAAAATGCGAGAAGTGAGCTCTCATAAGAATAATTGAAGATGATGGAAAAAGCAATGTCAAGATTTGGGAAAACTGTAAACATAAGTATTGCGCTGTCAGTATCAGCAAACTAGCTTAGTAGTGAGACTGGATTTTTGTTATTGTTCTGTATAACAGCATATCATAATTTCTTGTAGATTTTTCATTTCTTTAGGAACTCTTACATGAACTGTAACATTCTGTAGAATTTTTTTCTGTGAAAATAATACATTTCTTTAGTAATGTGTCAAGTATGAACACAGAAATGAAGAAAAGAGTAGAGAGGCAAATAAAACCAGAATACGTGTGTTCTGTGTCAGAAGTAAGACCTGGCAGCGTAAAATGTAAACTAAGAAGAGCACACAGTATATAAACATTGGGTCCTGTGCACAGTCTACTTCTTGTATTCAGTCCATGCATAGAAATGAAGCAACACAGCTGGGAGCCACTGCCTGGAAATCGCCTGTTGTCAGAAACCTGGCATAAGTGATGGAATGTCATAAGCAAGGAGCATGTGGTGTTCATTTTAACGATGATGGCTTGTGCAGTAACAGCATCTGATGCCTGACAATATGGCTTTGCTTATGTGTCAGTATGTGTGCTTTGTCTTGTTGCTTACTCAGGTGATTTGGTACAACGTTAATGTGGGCTAAATGTCATTAATCTGGAAAAGGATTGTTGAATTATTTCAGAAGTAAAAGAGATTTCATTCTCAGTTCAAAATACCATTATCCTACACTGTGTTTCAGACACTTGTAGTTGGTCTTTTGTTGCAGTTAAAATTAGGTAAGCTGACAACACT
>NW_009919752.1:6617-27094 GCF_000696875.1 Nestor notabilis
TCTTTCAGATTTTAAAAATACACATATTTTAGTCTATTGAAAATATAGTTCTAAAAGCTATAGTATACTCATTAATCATTCCTTTACTACACAAGCAAGCACAAACCTTCAATCGTTCAGCTTGATTCTCATCAAAGAGATTGTCTGCTTGGCAAGGAAAGAACTCAGAGAGACATGTAAAGAAGGTGAGTTATAGTTTAAATAAGAAATCCTTGTAGTGAATATTATTACAGTTACTATATACGATATAAAAGTACATATTTTATGATGCATAAAATGGTATAACTTAACATAGATAATACATGTTAATCATAAATATAGTAATATATTCATATATAATACAAAATGTAATAGTAATGTTACATTGTGTATTATTGTATATATTATCAATTCTATATCATGTAAAATCCCTTTGATCAGTTGGGTTCAGCTGTCCCAGCTGTGCCCCATTCAACTCCTTGTGCACCCCAGCCTGCTCACTGGTGGGATGATGTGAGCAGCAGCAAAGTCTTTGGCTCTGTGCAAGCACTGACCAACAGTAACAAAAACATTTTCCTGCACAAATCCAAAACACAGCCTCATAGTTAGTATGAAGAAAATCAACTCTACTGTAGCCAATATCATCATATGTTGTCCCCACCTTAACACCAGTTTTTTAAATAATTCAGTGATAGGAATCCATTCCTGAGATTCTTTAGGAGGCATGTGTCTTCAAAAGTGAGAACCTTTTTAACAAGGACATAGAGTTCATCTTTGTTCCTAGCTCACACAAACAAAGGGTATAAGTATTTTCTTTTTTCAGCTTCAGCCTGACAAAGGAAAGAAATAAATGAAGAGAAGGGAAAGAAACACTTAAAGACCTAAGAAGAGGCTGTAAGAACATAGCTTAATTGAACTCTCCACACACAGTTGGCTCTTTTAATGAAAAAAATTCCATTATCCTACAATGAAAGAAATGGGAGTGTCAGGAGGAGGAATCAGCTGAATAAGTGCAATGAGCAGAACCTTTGTAATTTCACCTCTCCTAGATCTTGTGAAGACAGTTTCAGCTGCCAGGCAATCAAAGACTCTACCTGTCTCTGCTCTACTCTTAGAGAGGTATTTTGGGCAAGTTCACAGTAAGATAGTAACATGTCTTCCTTCTTTGCTTACGTGTATTGCATTATTGTCTGCCAGTAAATTGACTTCTGTTAAATTCACTTTAGACTTAGACTAAGGATAATCTATTAGACTATTTATAATGCAAAGTTTGAATCAATTTAGTGACTTGTGGTAAAAAAATTAATCTATATGTTAGATTAATGTAGAAAAGTTCACATTAACTTGTGGCAATTCAAACTTGTTAACTATTTCTGTTGTGACTAGGGTTGCAGATAACTTATGACATGGTCTATGTTTGAATTTATCTCATTTTTATTTGATTGCTTATTTGTTTTGGAGACACTGTGCATTATGCTAAAATTGCTTCTTAGTCTTTTTCTGTATGACAAACTAAGCTATATATCAGAGTTGTAATGGAGAAAATTCTACTGTATATACATAGGTATAAGTAGGAAATTATTTGATTTTTGTTGGTAATAACAAAATCTGGATACCCATAACAAGAAAATTGAATCTGTGTGCCTAAAACTGATAGAGGGGTAAAAAAGCATAATTTCCTACATGAATCTCTATTACTAAAGAATGGAAAATAAATATGTATTGCAAACCTATTCAGAAGCAAGCCACTTGAAGGGATTCGAAATTGAAAAACTAAAATACTAAGTGCCTGAAGTGCTTTACTTGCTAGATTAACGCTTGCAAGATACTTCAGAGAATGGACTTTGTAAAATTGCAAAAGTCAAAACATGTTATGAAAGACATTTATCATTGGCCAACACATAAATTCCTAACTTCAGGCCATGTTCATATGAAAGTCCTACAAGTTGGACTTCCAGAAAGTGGAGCTGCAGATAAAACTAAGTGACATCACAAAGCCTAGGAATAACACATAGCACTTGCTGTTCAGTTTTAGAAGGACCAAAAAAGTGATTAGAATTTCAGGAACCAAAAGTAAGAGTGCAAAGCTATATTTCCAGAAAATAAGAGATTATGACACTACAGTCTATTAAATATACACTGATACAAAAGTTATCATACAGTCATAGTAGCAGATATGGTATCAAAATAGATAAACCAAGCATGGACAAGGAAATAACAAGGTCAAAAGCTTTTTCAGAAAAACGTACTTTCTTTTCTTTCTGCATATTGTTAGCAGTGAGAGTGCTTGAATTGTGAATATATCTTTAGGTGTAACCAAAATACAAATACTAAGTTATAAAAGACAATAACTGAACATCCAAGTACTGCCTCAGGAATATGACAAATGCTCCAGCAAACAATATATTTGAGTGCAGAAAAAGATTCAGCTGTTCAGTGAGGCCTTATTTCTTTTTCTCAGAGAATAAGCAATCCAAGTGGAACGAATTTTTCTTGACTGGAAATGCATTTTCAATTTATTCAAACAATTTTCACACTCAATACCTAAAAACTTTTTCACTTTTTCATTGTTGCTTTTTTTTTATGAAAAAATTTAGTGAAAAGAAGTAGCCTCTTGAGCTTTTGGAAGGGAGAGGAAGGGGGCCGGGGGCCAGGGGCCTGGCATTTTTTTGTTTCAGAAGTTTTTAAGATTAGATACTGTTTTCCTGTTGTCGTGGTTTAAACCCAGCCGGCAACTTGGAACCACGCAGCCGCTCGCTCACTCCCCCACTCTTCCTTCCTCCCCCACTCCTGGAGGGATGGGGAGGAGAATCGGAGTAATGTAACTCCCATGGGTTGAGATAACAAAACTCCAGTAACTAAGGTATAATACAAACCACTACTGCTACCAATAATAATGATAAGAGGAATAACAAGGGGAGAGGACACAAACCGTTCACCACCCGCCGACCGATACCCAGCCTGACCCGAGCAGCGATCTGCCCCTTCCGGCTAACTCCCCCCAGTTTCTATACTGGGCATGACGTGCTGTGGTATGGAATAGCCCTTTGGTCAGTTTGGGTCAGGTGTCCTGTCTCTGCTTCCTCCTGGCTTCCCCTCCTCCCTGGCAGAGCATGAGACTGAGAAAAGTCCTTGGTCAGAGTAAACATTACTTAGCAACAACTAAAAACATTGGTGTTATCAGCATTGTTCCCAGACTGAAAGTCAAAAACACAGCACTGCACCAGCTACTAAGAAGGAGAAAAAATGACTGCTATAGCTGAACCCAGGACACCTGTTCAGCATATCAAGAGACATAAAAGAGGTACTGTCTAATTAAAAAACAATTAAATTTTATATTCAGATATTTTGATGATATATCATCACAATGAAGTATCTTTTTTATGCTCACAACCAAAATTTTATGCTTAGTGTTTTAATTACAAAACTGAAAAAGAGATCCCTCAAGAGACAGTCTATGTCTTCATCAGAAAGTATGCTCACATCTATACTGCTTTTGGCTTAATATCTTTCTCAGTGGTATGAAATCTTTGTTATTAATTCTGAGGTATTTTTTCCTCACTATTTTAAACAACTTATAATGACTGTAGTTATGAAATTTTTCCATTGACATCATTGCATCAAGATAATAATATTCATTTTCTTTGATATTTGAAGGCATTCTTTCTTGATGACTCATCTGGAAATCACTATATGCTTTAGAATTGGAAATACTGTAGGAAAAGAGAAATTACCATGTCCATGCTCAACTTTTTCTACATTTCAGTTTTTCAGCTTTTTACTCCTCTGAGTAATTTGTTCTGTTTCTACTCCTGTTCCAGCAAATTAGTGCCAGTAAACTGCCCATTATAGGTCTCTAAATGTCATTCTACAGAATGACTTTATAATACTCACTTAAATGTCTGGTTTTATACTTGATCTCCTGCTCTCTCAATATAGGTCAAGTACAATCACTTTTCCAAATTTTTATTGATGATAATGGAATTGAACCGGACTCTAGTGACCTGAATCCCAATTACAGTGAAGTCAGATTTGAATTTCAGTCATCACAGAATGTCATACTGCTACAAATTTAACTGTTTCACCTCTGATTAATTATATATTTGACTTTGTAATTTGTCATACTCAGCTTTCTCAGTAGAAAAAAGAAAATCAGTAAGCATTACAAATAATAGATTAAGTCTTCTCTTGAAGTTAAAACCATAACTATATAGGCTGAGCTCAAAAAGTTTCCACGAAGCTTGATGTATCTATGACATGCTGGCAAAGCTCTCTGTTGTATTTGAAAACACTGACAACGTACAAGTTATCACCTGTATTGATAGTTTATCATCTGTACTCGATAGATTTATAGCATTACAGTTGAAAAATCTATCTGAAATTTGGTAATAAAGTTCTGTTTGTAGATCTGGTGACATCCCCCACCCCATCCACTGGGGGATGAAACAAAACAATTTGCATGTTATTGTTGAATTATTTGCAGATTAACACCCTTTTATCTATGAGAATTAACCCATTTTGATGGCTCAATGTTAAAAAAAATAAAAGGCTCTCAGACATGCTATACTGGTAGGTTCAATTTGGAAAATAATATATTGAACACTGCATAAGTTGAAATTAAATCTCTGCTACAAATGCAAAGATTTATGTATTCTTGAGTGGTTATAAAGGTTTTCTCCACGAAATTACTTGTTCAACTTAATTTTACAATAAAAATCGAAGTGGAGACAGTAGCAAGTCATGATGTTCACTAGCTGAGAGTCAGGGTATGTGGAAGGTGTCTGCTCCTTTAAGGGTATCTATCTGGACAAAGAAGACAAACGAGAGTGTATGGATCTGACCAGTATGTGGTACCTGCTCAGTGACATGAATTGGTAAGGGTATGTGGTGTGTGACAATGTTTACTTTCGTGGTTTTGATTGCTTGATTATTTTTGTTTTGCATAATATTATGACTGGAGGAAACAAACAAAACCCCAACAACTCAAAACAAACTGAAAAAAACCCAACAATCAAAGACCAGAGAGCAGAATTCCTCATTTGTCACTACTGTACGCGGCAATGAGAACATAATCTTTCATCTTTATGGCTTCAGAATGTTATTTCTAGTTACCCAATGCCTTTAAAAAGTACATTGAAAACTATTCTTCCACTTACCAGCTTTTTGTCTTTTAGCAAGGAACTTTTATAGGGTGGGAAAGTTATGGATTGTAATTGAGAGAGAACTTGGTTCTACTTAATGAGTGACTGGTCTGACCACTAAGATGTGTTGCAAAGAGTGTCCACAGCTCTCGTTGTTGAAGTCTGAGTCATTTATATCTAAGTTCCTCTTGCACCTAGGAGCTACAGGTGCTCAAAGGATATTAGGCAGAAGATGTGCAGTTGATAGTTGAGCATTCCCAATAACATGGATGTTAGACTCCCAAAAACTGGTGGGTTGGTTTGTTTCTTTGATCACCTTTCTTCCCTTGGAATAATGTCTATTTCCTGTAAAAGCTAGATTAGGCTTTTCTGAATTACCTTCTTGAGTTTAGGCTTCTATATGTAGAAGCATCTACATCTTTGCTAAATACTTGCATGTTCATGAGATAAGGAGTGTTATAGAATAACCAATCCTTTATATATTTTTCTAACAAGAAGGTGAATTCTATTTGTTAGTTTGTGGATGCTTGAAATTGGGTGATATGAACATGACTGAAATGTCATTGAGGACTAATGTATCTTGGGGAAAGTACACAAATTCACATTGGTTATTTTCCCGTAATGCATGACAAAATTTTCATGATAGACCAAGTAGGAATTTCAGCAATATTATATAGCAATTCAAAAACAGTATAGCAAGGAAGGCTTAGGCTCAAAGTTAGAGCAACTCCCATTAAGAAATATGGGAAAATTGAATTAAACTTCCTGATACTCAGTGAGCTGATTTTTTACCATTCACAAGTATGAACTGTTTTGATTCATATAACACGTTATTAGTAAAGAGAGGAAAGAGTATTAATAAGGTAGAGAAATATGGAAAAATACCGTATCCAATTTCTAAATAAAATACAGGGAGTATAACTAGTTTACAACCCTTTCTTCCAGTGAAATAAATGTTTAGACCAACTAGTATCCTTCCCTTTCCTTGAAGTACACTCATCTTACAGATTCAGTTTAAGTACTTGTGTGAAGCAAAGCCCACTTTAAGCAAATGCTGAATGTTTGGTGTGACTGGCTTTCTTCATTCTCTCACACTGTGCATTCCTCACTTAACTACATGCTCCTTGTCTGTCTAGCCGTGGTTTGCTATTTCTTGTTCTGTTTCCTGCTCTGCTGCTCTGCATTAGCTAGCTGTGTCCCACTTCACTAGCTCATCCCTTCAGCTACTCACTGTTCTCCCCAGCTGTTTGCCTGCTGCTTGCTTTTCCTTGGAAATATAGCTAGACTCCCTGGCTTTGCTAAGAGTTTTTGTTAGCTCAGCTTTTAGCAAAAATATAGATATGTATAGTCCATGAAGTCAGCCAGTTTCTCAGAATAAAAAAAAAATAAAATCTGAAATGTCTTCTTTTCTTCCTTCTCTCCCCCTCCCCCCCAATTTACAGTAAATTCTTAGAATTTAGCAGAAGATTCTTGAATATGGTATTCTTCCCAGCTTTCTAATTCTGGTACACTACACTGGAAGCTATTGCCCTCAATTTAGCATGAGCTTACTGTGTCTAGAGTGAGTAAACATAAACATCCACATGTTCTTTATTCATGAGCTTGTACTCAAATGCTCTTCCAAAAAGGAGGACCACTTTTCCCTCTGGCAGTCCTTGGAGGTAAGTTGTACTTGATCATTTTGGCTTTGTGAGTTTAAAGACTGTATGATTTAGTTCATTGTATCTCACTGTCACCTGGGTGCAATACTGACTGGAAAAAAACCCAAACAGTTTTCATCAGTAACTTGTATTAAAGGAGACATAATAGATAGGGTCATTCTTGATTTTCCTTGTGACGATCATGCAGTTCAATATTAACAGTTTGAATAATGGCAAAGAAGTAAAATATATAGATATCATTACCTGGGAAACAATTATAATTATGTGAAGCAACATTTTAATTGAAAATGATCATGATAAATTGAAGAAATAGTCCAAATCAGTAACCGAAAATTTTATACAGTATGAAGAAATATATTTAGGAATGAGGAAAAAAAAACCCATAAAATTCCTCATTACCAGCTTGGAAATACTATTTCAGGAAAGGATCTGATGTTACAAATCAGAAATGATGATACAAATCACAAACAGGGAAATAAAGTGAAATAAACTGACAACTTTCTTTAGCACAGAGGAAAGTATCAAGGATGATAGAGATGTAGAAAATATGATCCGTTAGTAAGAGCTGAAAGAACAGAGTTTATTTAGCCGAGGGAAAAAAAAAATGATTGAGAGGAAACAACAGTATTCAAATATATGAAACTGTAAAAATGAGGCACTGATGGATTGCTTTCCATATCTTCTGAGGGTAGAACAAGAAATAAAATAGTATGCAGCAAGAAATGTTCAGATTTGATACTGGAAAACATAATTGCAAAAATAGTACTGAACTTGCCAAGGAAGGTACTAGAATTTAATTGGAAATCTTAAGGACGTCTTCGCCAGTATACTTTGTGTTGCTGAAACGATCTTTGGCTGAAAGAATAGTACAAAATAGGTAGGATTTGCTTGCTAGGATCATCCGGTCAATGAGAAACTGAATTGGCAGTGTGCTCTCAGAGCCCAGAAAGCCAGTTGTATACTGAGCTGCATCAAAAGAAGCGTGACCAGCAGGTCAAAGGAGGTGATCCTGCCCCTCTGCTGCCATGAGACCCACTTGGAGTACTGTGTGCAGTTCTAGTGTCCTCAGCAGAAGGAGGACAAGGAACTGTTGGAATGAGTCCAGAGGGCCACAAGAGTGATGAGGAGGCTGGAGCACCCCGTGTATGAAGAAAGCTGGGGCTGTTCAGCCTGGAGAAGAGACTTAATTGCAGCCTTCCAGTATCTGAAGAGGGCCTGCAAAGATGCTGGAGATGGACTCTTCATCAGGGACTGTAGTGATAGGACAAGGGATAGCAGGTTCAAACTTAAATGGGGAAGTTCAGGTTTGATATAACCTTAACCTCTCTTTACTGTGAGAGTGGTGAGGCACTGGAACAGGCTGCCCAAGGAAGTTGTGAATGCTCCGTCCCTGGCAGTGTTCAAGGCCAGGTTGGACAGAGCCTTGGTCTAGTGTGGAGTATCCCTGCCCATGGCTAGATCCATAGTTGAAACTAGATGATCTTAAGGTCCTTTCCAACCCTAAGCATTCTATAATTCTATCTAGAAAGTACAGAAATTATGACAATGGCTGAAAGAATGAGGGGAGAAAAGTTTTAATTTGCTGGGTTAGTTGGTTTGGTTTCTTCCTCCAGAATTCTTTTCTGATTTGTGGCAGTAGGCCACATCACACTCATTTCTCCATTTCAATTTCCACAATTACAGTTCAGAAGGATGCTATTTTGTGCATACTCAATTTACAGTGTCTGAATGAAATTTTTTTCCTCTGATTCCAGAACAAATATGCACCACCAGTTCCTCTCTCCCCTGCAACCTTAAACCAGATGCTGTTTGCCCATGTTCTCAAGGCTCTTGCATTCAGCTAGATTCTACTTCTTCATAGGAATGTGATATTTACAGCTATTGAATGAATCTACAAAACTCCAGAATTTTAAAGAACTTTAATGCATCATTAGTTAGGCATACAATTATATGGGTGAAAAAAAAAATAAAATGGAACTTACATGAGCAACAGGTACATCAATCACTTCTGAATGTGCCTGACAGACTACGTTATCTAACTGTTAATTACATCAAGAACTGGTTAGCTAGTTCAGTTTATGAAGCTGTGCTCTGGGATCAAAAGAGGAGCAGGTGGGAAAGACTAAGGACAGTTCTCAAGTTCAGCTTCCAACAACGACCAGAGATCAGATATAAAATCATAAAAATTCATCAATAAAATTAGATGTCATTCCTTCTGTTTTGATTTTTGTTTTACTTCTGTATGTACATAGTGTAGATTTACTTTTTTCAAATTTATTTTCTCTTTCTCCAGAGCTCAGCTACATTCCAGCTGGAACCAGAAAATTAGCACCTACTAGTATAGCATCTGACTCAAGTTATAACTACATATTGGAAACTAGAGATCTTAATCCAGAGTTATAAATATCAAACATAGAATATGAATATATTTGGATCATCTATCTTGTTTTGATTTTCAAAGGTTACTGATCAAAAATTACTCTGCTGGTTTACCATATATTTAGGAAGAGAAGTTTCTTTTTGTCAACAAAACTGAACTTTCTGTGTTATTCTGGTCTGCATAATATGATGGAGTGTTGCCCTATAGCTGAATAGAAGCAGATGTATATGGAGAAAATAACAAAAAACAGCCACAGATGGCGTATCACATGTATAACTCCTTAATTTATCCCTCTTTGTGTGATACAATTATCCCAGCAAGTAGGCTGTATTCATCCTCTTTTCACAGATTCTGCTAGTTCCTGCAGGGACACATTTCTGCATCATGCTGTAAACTGCCAGGACAGCACATGAGGTTTCCTCACTCTCTCATTGCACTCTCTCTAGGTCCCTTCCCTGTCCATTTTGCCTTTTGTTTGTTTATTTTCAAGTAACTGTGATTACAATGAAAGTAGAATTATTTTAGTTGTTTATTCAGAATACTGATGTGGTTTGCTTCTTTAGGAAAAAAAATTCCAACAACCTCATCCCATTTCCTATATGTTATTTGCAAATACAGGATCCTCTTTTCCACAGGAGAAAGTGTTATTTTAACGCTGTATTCAGAATTCATATTTACCTCATGAAATTTGTATAAACTCAACCTAATCTCAGCAATATTTGGTTTACTCTGAACTTTGCATAATGAGTATTAAATTGGGACTTGGTTTGAATTCCATACTGCTCAGTGTTTCTCCACCAATTTTTAAAGCGACTTCCTATCATAACCTTAAAGATGTCTTTAAGCTGGCGGAAACTGTGAGTATAGAAATAATTATTCATGTAAGCATTGAATTAAAAACTATTAATGAGTATATTAATTCAACTCTTGTGGCAGGTGGCTATAATAATGCAATGATGTGTCACCAAAGTAGGTACTGGAGAACTGGGGAGGAGGATACATTGTGAATGAATGAATATCAGTTGTTTCTTTTCTGACTTTTGGGTTTGGATTTTTGTTTGGGTCTTCTGTGGGGGGTTTTGAGGTGTTTGTTTTTTTGATTGGTTTTTTTGTGTGTGTGTGTGGCGGTTTTTTCCTTTTTTTTTTTTTTTTTCTTAACAAGGATCATAAATGTTTAAGCCATTGCCACATACTGGAAAGTTGCATTGTGCCAATATCAGTACAGAGCTATACACTTTGCTACATTACTTTGGGTCAGCTTTGCATAAATCCATAGCTTTATGTCACTTTCTTCCTAGTAAGGAACTGACACACAGATCAGGCAGAAGACATTGAACTAACGTTCATTTTAAGAAAGCAGACAAACAACAACACTGGAACAGGTTGCCCAAGGAGGTGGTAGATGCCCTGTCCCTGGAAACATTCAAAGTCAGGTTGGATAGGGCTCTAAGCAACTTGATGTAGTTGAAGATATCCCTGATCATTGTAGGGGAAAGTGTCAGTCTAGATGTCCTTCCAACATAAACTGTTCTATGATTCTATGATTTTAACAAGCATAGAAATATGCTGTTCATATTTAGTATTTTTAATGAACAGAATAAATTTTCTTTATATTTTGACAACAAACTGTAGTATTAGGTACATTTTCAAACAGCAAAAGAACATTGAAATGAAGCTAAGAAATGACCCATATTTGTAACAGTGAAGAATAAGAAATCTTCATACATTGAGTAAAGTCAGATAAAGAAATCTTTGAAAATGTATTGTCATAGATCAATTAAGGGAATGAACATTAGTATAAAAATAATTATAAAAAACCAATCTATGTTAACTGTGACTTTTTTTCTTTTTTTTCTTCTGTGGTCATGGTGCTATGCATAGGCAGGAACATCCACAAAACATAAATGAAAGGAGAAGACTAAGCTGTATTCTTGCCTGGTTTTGAAATTGCTCTAGCTCAGTTATTCCACAGTTTGCTGCTTTCTGCTTCCCCAAAAGTCTCTCACAACATCCTAGATCTTTCTGGCCAGATCTTTTTCCTCTCCTCTTTGACACTTTGAAGACAGTGATAAAATTCCATATGAAATCCTTTGCACTATGTTTTTAAGTTTCATTCTTCTGCAACCCTCTTTTCACTTTATCCTGTGCTTAAATTGTTCACCAAGAATACACATGTAAAATAAGCATTCATATACCTGCTTACATGAGACTGACATGCTACTATGACTTTACTACATGCAATTTATTCTAAATTTCTTCTTTTGCTAGATGTTAGATAGTTCTGGTATTTTTGGATGGAGGAGACAAGGTCCATATTTGTGCTTGGACTACAAAAAAATAATATAATTGAATTTATGAGAAAACTGCACATTTTTGCATCAACCTAGAGTTTTATTGTGACAGTTAAGATGTCAAATAGCAGAAAAGTAATCTTTAGTTTTCTTTTTGTTTACTGAAAACCTCCAGTATTTTCTACGAATTTATTAATTATTGGGGTTGTTTTATTTTCATTTCCTTCTGTTACAATAAAAAGGTGACAGACATAATATGCCATTTGCCTTTTTCACTCCAAAGAAAACATTGTAGAAAAAAGTGAGGTTTGTGTCAGTATCGAGAAGCATTCAGTAGAACAGTTCTGATATTTGGTGGTGGCAAAACCTACGGCTGATACCTGTTAGCTCTTGATGACTTACCGCAAACCACAGAATAATAGAATGGTTTGGGTTGGAAGGGACCTTAAAGAACATCTAGTTCCAACACCATGCTCCATCCCTGCAGTGTTCAAGGCCAGGTTGGAGAGAGCCTTGGGCAATATGGTAGAGTGTGAGGTGTCCCTACCCATGGCAGGGGGGTTGGAACTAGATGATCTTAAGGTCCTTTCCAACCCTAACCATTCTGTGACTAACGTTTGACACTTGTTAAATAATAAGTGAAAGCACTGTGATACGAGAAACTATATTTAGCTGTTATTACTGTTAAGAAATGTTGGGAGCAACTTTGTGTAAGTATCCAACCTAAGCTGGTCAGTTAAAATTCCTTAGTGGTATAAATCAGTAGTTAGGTTCCTTTTTTGATGGCAGTGTGTCTTACAGGCTTTTTCACAGGCATAAAATCCAAGAGCTGGAAAAGAGAGTGACTGGTTAAGTATTTGATGTCATGTCTGTAGTAGAAGGAGTCTAGATTAATGCTCTGGTCATTTCCAAACTGCATTAATATATCTTGCTGCATATGTTAAGTGTATCTTAGCATCAGTGCAAAGAAAATACAGTTCTATTCTAATGAATTTCTGTCTTTAGAAACTAGAGAACCAAAATTTAAGGCCTGTTCATGCCATATTTTCACATCTGTGACAACTATTTCTTATGATACATTACTTATGATACTTTTTTTCCCAGACGTTTTCTAGGTCATGTTTTCTGTATGTTACTTCTCTGTTCAGTGAATGAGGGAATTATTTTAACAAGGGACAAAACCATTCAGGTTTTCTACTCCTGTTCTTCTTGTCCTTTGAACTTTCTGTGTGACTTTCTTCATTGAAACAGAGGAATTTCTTTTCCAATCACTAAACTAGATTATATTTCAAGATTTCACTTCAAAGCATTCACATTATAAACTTTGTAATTTTGCCTCATCTTTTGAAGCATCTTTCTGTTTTTTGTTCTGCCCTTACAGATGAAAAAGCACTTTACTAGAATACATACTTGTATTTCTAGTGGTATAGGATGCCATCCTGTATTTTAAGCATTTTTTTTGACGTATTTTTCTCAAAGTATGTGAACTTCTGTATAGCAGACTATTACGCATTTAATTCTAGAATGTCATGTAATAATTGCAACATGGATACAAGAAAATGTCCTTTTTTTTTTTTTCAGCTGCCTTTCTCTATATTTTGAATTAGTTTATTTCAGTCTAAGAGGACACTTAATCACACTTATTTACACAGAATTTGACTTATTAGCAGCACTTTTTTTTCTGTAGAGACACACTTTATTCTCATAATGAAGATGGTAGTTTTTGTATAGATAAACTCAGATGTTGTCTTTATAAGGATTTGAAACACAAATTCTGCTGATACATGACAAGCTCCAAATGAAAAATAATGTGTTGGATTTCATCCTAAATAAAATCCATTAATTTTAATGAAGGTTTCCTTTGTTTCACTAACTATTTCTTTAATAAATTGAAAATAGATGTGTCTGCTTCTACTGCAAAGAATAATACTTAGAAATAATTAACAGCAGTAGCAATACTACTTCTCCCATTCCTTCTCCTCATAATAGGCAAACCTTGTAACAGATTATGTCTTAGTATTCAGGATTTCCAATTAAGGTGTGTTACTGGTCCAATTAGAAGCATTTTGCTAAATTCAGGTTTTAGGTTTGTTAAAGCTTACACTTCTGTTATTATGATCCTAATTATGCAAATAGTATCATATTCAAGAATATCATCTATATAAAAAGTTTTCAGTGTTACAAGAAAAAGGTTATCTGTGATAAATACTGCAATATGTTCCAGGTTTCTATTATCTTGGTCTCTCTGTATCTGGAGACGATATAAACTGTCATCAAAAGAAATACAGAATTGAGTGATGGATATCCTGCTCAAATTTAAAGGAAATATAGTAGAGTACTCAGACTTTACTGTAATTTCTGGCAATTTATTGGCTAACATTAAAGCTGTTCTTATTAGTCCCCAGGCAAGCACTACGGGGACGTAAGTGTCTGAGGAGTCTGTAATTTTGATCCCTTTTTTTCCCAAAGCGTGTGTTTTCACAGCATGCTTTTAAACGTATGTTAAGGTCATTAAGCTGTTTCAGAGTTTCATCATTTTCGTTAGTCTGATATAAATGTGTATCTATAAATAGATAATAGCTCCCAAAGAGTCAGATAATACTATCAAATGAAGCAAAGCACATAGAAAATGTACGTTTGAAGTCCAAATCTATACACATAGCCCTCAGACACTTTGAGTGAATTATTCATGTACATATTGTAGACCTTATATAAGTTTGCAGTAGCAGATTATTAGGTTTATTTGGATTAAAATGCATTAGTAGTAAAGGGGTAAAAAAGGAGAGGAAGTTGGTAAGACAGAGGAAATAAAAAAGTAAAATATATCATGTGCCAAATAAAGTGCATTCCCTACTTGAATAAGCACTTTTCACTCAACAGTCAGCTCTCGTATGTGAATAAACATTACTGTGCTAAGAATTTCTTCCACCTGTCTTTCACATCCAAAGGGGGAAGAAAATAATTATATAGTTATTATTGTTTTTCTTGTTTTTCCTCAGGGATTTGTATCAGTGACATGTTTCTACTGCAGTAAGAGTGATCATTGCAAGATGATCTGGTCATTCATGAACACTTGGCTTTATGCTGTAAACAAAAATTTAACTGTTGAATCAGAAAAACTGCCTGCATCATAAAACAATTGTCTTCTACAGATATTTTTGTGAATGTATACGTGTCTCATCACCTCAGACAAAGCAGACAGGTTAGTAATCTGTATCTTTGAGTTTAGTAAGCGTCTAACTCATATGTCCTAGTGGGTAAATTGAATGTGAGTCATCTGTGTATCCTTGCATCAAAAAAAAACATACCTTTTGGTCTGCACTAGTGATAGTGCCACCAGCAGGATCAGGGCCATACTTCCGTTCTGTTCAGTATATCTGAAGTGTTATATACGGTTTTGAGCTGCCCACTAACAAGGATTTTTTACAAGCTGGAACAAGTCAAGTGGAGGCCATCAGGACAGTCAGGTGTGGAGCACATTCTACAATGAGAAACTGAGGGATCAGCCTTCAAGCTTGCCTCCAGAAGTCTTGTTACCGTCTACAACTACTTTGTCAGAGGACACAGAGCAGAATAGAGCCAGACTTCTGAGAGTTGCACGGCAATAGACCAGAGTTAACAGACACAAGATGGCACATGGGAAATTCTACTTGAATAAAAGGAAAAAGTAAGCAAAATAAAAAAAAAAAAAAGTTTGAGTTTTGGCATTTTTTTTTCTTCCTCATAAGCATAGTCAAGCTCTGGAACAGGTTGCCCAGAGAGGCTGTGAGATCTCCATCCTTGCAGATGTTTAAGATGTTACTGAATATGGCTCTCAGCAACCTTACCTGACCAGACCTGCTCTGAGCAGTGAATTGGACTAATTGATTTATGAAGTTCCCATCCAACCTATTTTTTTTTCTAACTCCATGATACACAATGAAAGTGGCAAGTAAAATGTTATTATTTGCATTGCATACTCTGTGTAAAATCTTAATACAAAGAAAGTCTACACTTTATTTCCCTATAAGTAATATATATATAATTTGTATCTGTGCCTCAAGAACAAATTATTGTTAAAAGGTTACACACAAGCTTATATTATTTTATACCTCTAAGAATACACAAGTCTGCCAAGTTTCATTTTTAACTCATGAAAATTAGAAATTTCCCCCTCACTTCAGTTTTATCCTGTCCTAAGGAAAGGAAACTTCTTACTGGAGTTGATTCTGTAGATGGGTCAGTCTTACTGGTATGTCCTCTGTAGTTTGTTTGGCATGAAATAACCAAGTAGAATTATCTATATATAGTATTACGTTCAGTTTGACTGTTGCAGGTAAGGCTTCCACATCTTGTTGAGGAAACTGTTACTTGCATTGATATCTTGATTCCCATGTCTGTGACTTTTCCTGTGTCTAGTTTAATGCAGCCACTATTTGTGTGATTAAATTTTAATGTCTTACAATTTTACAGTAGTTCATAGTAGGACTCTTTGTCGTGCTACATTTCATTACATCATTTATGTGATGTGACATGGTTAAATGAAGGGTGAGGTGATATAAAGTAATGAATCATCAAGCTTAGAGTCAGAAATGTAAAAATAGAAACACTAAGTCAAACCTGTGAGAAAAAACTTAGCAGCTAATACTCTTGCTTAAAAAACTAGTGATATTGTTTTCTAAAATAATTTGTGGGCAACGTAAAAAGTAATAGCAACTGGCTGATTCCTATAATTCATAACATTATGTGTAAATAAAATGCTATTCTATTGGACAGAAATAACTGTTCTAGTCAAGACTGGTGTTAAAATTATTATGCAAAAGCTGTAACTAAAAATCCATTACTAACAAAACTCTACAAACAGTACAAAAAATTATGGTTCTTTTTGAGATATCAGCATTGCAGCTTTCTTTGTGGGGTACTTCTTTGTAGAGTAGATTTTTGCCGAGCAGGAACTGATCCCTGAATTTTGAGGATTTTTCCAAATATTATCTGAGACTGTCATATGGTCTGGGGACTGACAGATAATCTACTGGGTTTACAGCATACTTAGACTGGGAAATAAGGATAATATAATCTAATTTGTTCTCAGCTGCTTTCAGCTGTGATTTGTTCCAGATTTCTTTCCTGTGGTAATTGGTCATGTTTATCTGTGCAGATAATATGAGCTTCATTACTACAATATGACAACAGCTCTCATCAATCACTTAAAATTCTGCTACTCCCTGTTCACAGTATTAAGAAAATCCTTTGGCAAAATTATGGGTTCAATCATTTGAAGTGAGCCCTTTGATTTTAATAAGGCTGAATCAAAGATTCCAGTGCCAAATGTAGACTGAATTTGGTGTTTTGTATATAAACATGCACAGCCAAACTAGACAATGTATTTCTTTGTAAATGTATAAGAAGCTGCTGATAGGTGCTAAAGAGTATTGATGTGTATTTATCTAAGATAGAGTTTGGCCCAGAGTTCATCATGTAAGTAAAAATCACCAAATTTGTAAGGTCTCTGTAACTAGTAGATGTTTTGGTAAAGAAAAATGTATTATTTAGACTGCAGTGGTTGTGGCTAAGAAAAATGCCTTATCTAAACTACTTTCTAAATTTTCTCATATAGCTTCATTGTTTTTAAATAAAATGTATAGATATATGTATTTGTCATATTTAAGAGACTATAGTTCTATTTACCTCTTTGGGGAGACTTTCACTACATCTATAAAGTGAAAATCAGGACTCACAGTGGAGATCCGCAGCATTTAATGCAAAAATGTGCTTGTCTCTGGGAGACAGCTTTGTTTCATAATTTTGCAGATTTCTTAGATTTAAGTATGAATTTCATACTTAAGCATAAGAAAAAAAATTGTAAGCAGGAAGTTAAACTTATTTTAAAAATGTAAAAATCTGTCATCTGAGAAGAATTATTTCCAGCCTAATTAAGCAAAAGGGTTGGTTTGTTGTTTTTTTTTAATTCAATAACATTTCAAATATTTTTTAAGAAGTCATTTAGGGTAATCCTACCAATAGTTATATATAATCTTACTGCATAAAACCATTGCCATTTGTCATTGTGAATGTCTTTTCTATATCTCAGAATGTCATTCTGCTGCATATACTTGGATAATTGTTGCCTGCTCTAGTTCTTGGAAAAAATATATATGTATATATTAAATTGGTTTGGGGACATTTTGGAGAGAAAAATGGGAAAAGAAATGCTGAAGAATTAAAGGAATATTACTCTAAAGAAATTGGAAACCTCCCCATAGTAATGAATAGCTTCAGAATACTGCAAATTAAAGAGAATTATTATGACTTGTTGAGATGTATGCTGTGTACCAAAAAGTAGATCACCAAATTCCAGGTGCAAAATAAAGTTACTGTGTTATTTTTTCCAACCTCTTTTGATCACTCCATTGGGATCTCGTTAGTCCGGTGGTTTGATCTTTGGCTGTAGCTGACCAGCCTTCTCAAAACTACCAAGTAAGAGAGAAGAAAGGGAAAATGTTCATTAAAAGAATGAAACTTCGATATAGCTATATGTGTACAAAGTCCCTAAGAGATATTTGGGTATCTTGACTTTGTCTGTAGTTTACTCATGTACTCCAGAAACTTACTATAGCTGTTATATTAGGGCTGGGGATGTATTGATTAGAAAGATATAGCGCTTTCTTTATATTATCTAAGATTTCCTTTAGCCCAAGAAAACTCTCCATCAAAGACATGGTTTGTCTTCACGTCACCAAAATAGCAGTTTCACTGTGAACTACAAGTGAAGTAAAAATATAATAGCTTGTGTAAAGGAATTGTTTCATGTACTGCATTCATCTTAAGGAATAAAAGAATCATCACACCACCACCACCAACAACAAAAAGAGAAATAACCACAGCATCCAATGGTACTTTAACAGTTTTTGACCTTCCAGGAAAAGATGCAGCCCACTTCCCAGCTGGACACTTGACTCAGTGGCACAGAAGATACATGCCAGGCTTCACAGCTTCCTAAGATTCAGTACAGCAGATGAAAGATACTGTGAAGAATAGACAATCCTTAAGATAGGCATCAAATACAGAGCTATTGAACATAACTAACCTTTGCGAAGTCTTGGTATATTTTACGAAGAAATCAACACTATTGCTTTCATTTCATACCCTACATGTGTTTTATTTAATAACTTTCAGCATACAAGATGATATAATCCCTTTGTAATGAAATCTGTTAGTTCAGAAGCAAGAAAATCAGATTCTGATCCTACCTGTCTTAATGTAAGTATGAAATAATATCATCAAGTTATTAAAATTGAAAGCATTTAAATTACAGTTAAGTAAGTCTCATTAATTTGGAATGATCTGCTTTTATTCACTTATTTCAATTTAAGTTATGTCTGGAAACTGTAAAAGATTAGAACATTTTTTTGTGTCTTTTAATTTGGACAGACAGTACACTTAAAACATTTGTCAAAACAGTACTAGTATTTTGGAGTGCAGTGAGCTGACCACAGTTAACATCTGCACAATCACACAGCTGCTTACTCCTTCCCCTCCCCTATGGAATGGGGAGAAAATGGAAGGAAGGTGAGATTGGATAAGCTGCCCTAGTTGTGTCCTTTCCTGACTTCTTGCCCACCCCAGCCTGCTCACTAGGTAAGCACAGAGTAGGAAAAAGAGAAAGCTTCAATACTGTGCAAGCATTGCTCAGAAAAAGCCAAAAGAGCAGGCTGTTATCAGCACTGTTCCAGCCACAAATACAAAACACACCTTGATAGAGGTTGTTATGAAGAAAATCCACCTCATCACAGCCAGACCCAGTATATGCCTAAGTGACTAAAAATATGAAAGGCAAACTGTAAATGGCAGACCCTATTTTATTTGTCGATTTTAAAAATGTTTTTCTGCAGTGGATGTTTTCATATATCATCATGAAGTCAGATAAGCTGTTGTGTTGCAGTATGTATAGCAGTCCACTGAAAGAAATGCAGTAGTTTTAGATTCCCATTTAAGAAGCTGAAGGTTTTTAATTGCTCTTGGAGAGAGAAAACAGAAGTGTTCAATCCCAAAATCTACTTCTGTACTGCTAAATAAAAGACAATTATGGAGAGCAGCCAAGGGCTGGACAGTTATCCACAGAACGTAGTCCTAACTTTTAAAATTTTACTTTTTTGCCTTTCTTCAGAGATTCAATTCATCTTAGAATACATCTGTTTCTTTCTCTTGTACATACAGAAAACAATGGTTCAGATGAGAGAATCTACACTGTAGGTGTTTACAGCTAGTCAGAGAAAACCCTCAAATTGCTGAGAGTGGCATGTCCAGACTTTTAAATGTATCTAGGAGAGTAAAGCTTAAAATGATTACTGGTGATGCAAAATCACGTCTTTTGCATTAATGTCCTTTCAATTTTTTTCTTTCACCCATCTCTGTTGTTGTTCTTAATGCTTGAATAATAACAATTATCTGTAGGTTGCTGTCTTTAGCTTTAGGTTTTCAATATCCAACATATGTAACACAAAGCTCATTTACAATAATTCATTGAAACACTCTGAACTCTGTATCACTGTAATGCTGTCATTCTTTAATACCTCAGCAATGAATGCATTACATCTGAAACCTTAAGAAACTTGTTCTTTCCATTTTTGTTGTCAGGAGTGAATAGTAATATGATCAGTACTGTCTTCGTGCTATGGTGATCTCCTGTGTTATGTATGTCTTTGTTACCACTTGACTTTATTCAGAAAGTGTTAGTATTTCAGGGCATTAATGATTTATTAAGAAATAAATTCTTTACATTTTCTCTATAGAGTTTATGTCTAACTGAATCTTGCTGATCGAAAAATATTGGAGTTTAGGGTAAATTTCCAAACTGTTGGTTTAGATAGACTTTTCCAAAATATGTTATGAAGGTTCATCTAAGGACAGATAATAATCAAAGTAATTCTTTTGAATTCCGAAGAGAAGGAAATGAAAAACAAATATGACTTTACAGCTAATATGCAACCCATGGGATGAAGGGGTTGGGGTGTCGGTTGATAAGAAACTTAACATGAGCAGGCAG
>NW_009919753.1:0-9894 GCF_000696875.1 Nestor notabilis
ATATAAAAGATGAAGTACACTCACTACATTCTTTCTTTCCACAGACGAAATGGGCCAGCGAAAACAACTGACCTCAACTGGTTTAATACTGTGTGTGCTGTTACCTACCCGATCAGCCCATGCCCCACGCTCCTGGTGGAGAGCTGCAAGCATTCAACAAGTTCACTTTTTAATTATCCTTCTGAATCTGTTTCACTTGCAGCTAAACTGCAGTTTATTGCTAACATCAGCTAGCATGACAACAGTTCAAAGAATATTCCTTTTTTTTCAACAGCATTTAATTCCTCCATGTGACAGAGCTTTATACTCAGCTAATTTGGCCCATTCCCTTGCAGAGCATTTCTTCAGTTACGTAGGTCTTCAACATGCACAGGAAAGTTTTGGCTTTTGGTTTTTGTTTTCTTTCTTCTTTTTTTAAACAGGAAAAATAATTTCAAGTCTTCCATCACTGGCTATAAACTCAAGGCAGGCATATGGCCCCAACTCTACAAAGCCATACACAGCGGAACTAATAAATTCTGATTCCTTGCAGACTTATGTCTTCTCTTACTACCTTCCCCACCTCACCCCTCCCACTGAGCCCAACAACCCAGCACTCTCCCAAGGGTCCCTTTTCACACACAGCAGGCTTAGCTCCTATTTATGTCCTCAAACTACTGCTTGAGCAAAAGGAAGCAAGCACTACGCCAGGCTCCATGTGTGCAGACTGACAGATTGTTGTTTGGCCTGTCTCGCCTATGAACTAGCCAAACTTACTTGGCAATCCCTACCTAAAGCAGAGGAAGTCTTTGGATTTATTGTCTCCACCAAGGCACTAATTTTCATGCAACTAGTATTAAGTCAGCTGTCTGCGAGCTCTTTTCTGTTACTGAAGTTGGCCGAAAGAGCTACATTATTTTTGAGAAGGGAAGAGAACAGGGCAAACCACAAATGCAAAAGCGGAGGAAACCATGATAAAAATATTTTAACTACAACAGCATTCTTTTAATAGTTGTGCTATACTTCTGTTCAGCTAAAAGGTGACTTGGAGAGATTTTGATGGGCTTTTGCTAAGTCTGAAATGTATCAGATCCTGCTGATTTCACTGGCAACTTCTCAGCCCAACATTGCAAGGTATGGGTCAAAACATCCCAATACAGGTAGTTAAACAGTTGCTAATTATAGTTGCCTGCTGACAATGCAGTCTTTTTCTGGGGCATCTGCACTTTTCCCAGGAAAACAAACCTGTGTGTAGCAATCCAGGTTTATAACACACACATATCTCAGTATTAATTCAGTAACCCCAATCATTTACATACACCAAAGGCTAATACACCACTTGTTTTGAAATCAGCCCGTTACAACAGGAACTATCAATTATTACCACCACATACTGCCAGCTGACACCTGTTGAGTATCTGTGAGTTGGGCCACACAGTGAGATTACAACACAAATGATAAAAGTCTTTATCACTCTCCTTACCGGCCTCCACAGCTAAGCTAGATAAATCCAGCACTGGGTTTGGCTGGAGGTGCCAAGAGCTTTCCACATCTTTGTGCCTTTAGATTTAAGAGATTTTCTGTGCAGTCAATGACTGATCGTAACAAAACAGAGTTTTTTCCTACTTATTCCTCTCTGCCTATGGGCACAATAACTTAAGTCTTTCAGACCATCTGAAAATACTGAACATCCTCACTTTCTAACACATAGTCTGTATAGCGAGCCCTTCAAGGATAATAATTTGATTCCTTTGGAACAGAGAGATTTTAATTTGATAGTACTTGATGATCTATATCAATGGAAAACAGTTTTTACTAACCAATATGGTCATTTAAACTTGAGTGCAACATGTAAGTTTACTCTGCAACCAAAATGTGTGTTAAGTCTGTGTTCAGATACACAGACCTCTGCCTGGGCGAACATCGTCCTCCTACAGCATGTACCCACCCTTCCTGTCTGCACTGTGACCGTGCTGTGAATTCGCCATGCCTACCCCAGCCTGCCTCGCAGGACAGTCAAAAGGCTGGTGTGTGACCTAAAACTTGGCTGGGCACTTTCCCAGAGGGAAAGAGGCAACAAAAGGCAAGACAAAAATTGTAGCCAGTCACTTGGGCCAGTGAATGCAAGTCACAGAGTGCTCTGTCCTCTAGTCCCTTGGGCTGTCAGTCCAGTGAACTATACATAGAGTTGACCTGATCCAAGCCTCAGTAGCCATCTCCATCCATTATCTTTTCAGTGGTCTTACTCGCTTTCTTCTATCAATTAACTCAATGCTAATGCCATCATTTCATTCCCTCTCTAAAAGGAAAGACCCTCTTTTTTGGAACGCTGTCTATCTGTCAAGCCAAGCACCAGAGATTTACAATCGCGTGCTTCCTTTTCTCAAGAGTATTGTACTGCACATTCTTGCTAATATCCATACAAGACTATTCCTAGCACCTTTTAGTTGCAAACACCTTTTTGTGACATTCTGAAGGATTTTTTTCTTTAAGCTTTTGGCAAGCCTTGAACAAGGATGATATTTTACATGCATCATAAAGCTACACCAAGTGTTACATATGAACATGTACCAGCAGTTTAATTAGTGAATAATCGTACTGAAAAATCAAACACTTTTCTAAGGTAGCTTGTGCAACCTAATTCAGGCTTCTTGTGTATAGATACAACTGTGTTCTTTCAGGGCTGGACATTGCTATTCCAGCCTTCATTCTGAAAGAAGGGAGTGTATTAAGACAACTCAAAATTTGAAAGTAAAAAAGCTTAACCTGTATTAGTAAAATTCTGATACCTGAGTGAAAGTGGTTTTGCTTGGGAAAAATTCAGCAATTCACTCTTTGAAAGACACTTGGCCTAAGAAAAGAAAAAATGAATAACCTACCAAACAAGAATTTTTAAGGGAACATCACAAGCAATGCATATAGTATCTCATGATGGCATGGTAAGCAGCATCACCTACAAGCACAGATCCCCAGCCTGGAGTTGGAACATTCAATCTCTAGAAACCTTCACCAAAACATAATTATTTGTCAGGGAAAGGCGAGTCAAGGTGATTTTTCTTCAAATAAATAATTACAACTAATAATGTTGATTCTGACACATAGAAAGTCTGCAAAGAGAGGCAATAGAGAAAAAATAATTGCTTCCCTTGTTTATGACATTATCTTACAGACCTCTTCCATGAAACTATTAGCATGGTTTGAATGTGACCCACTATAACAGTATCCAGTAACTCAAAGTCTCAGACTTAGAACACTGGGACACAAAGTGATTACACAGCTGTTTCAGAGACCAGCAGTGCTACATATCAATTTACACTGACAAGTCAAAGCTTTTGCATCAGTAACTTCTAAAAAGTGTCAGCACCATGCTCTTGGGTGCACTGCTGTATTTGGCAAAAGAATAACTTTTTTTTAAGCCATTTTAAGGCAGAATTAGGTGCCCTATACTTAAGATTTATGGAGACATGCTTGATTTTGAAGCATTGTAACACTGCATTTATACTACCACTTGTAAAGTGCTTCATTTGCAAAAATTAACTTCCTTGGCTGTTTTTACGCATTTGAGTTTCAAGAGGCATTGACATACATGTGCAAGTCAGAGCTTGCTTCATCTCACTTTTCCAGAGAAAAGGCGGCATGCTAGATCAGATTCTGCACTCAGCTGCACTACTGTAGCTCCCATTACATGGAACAGCTGTTTATAAGCTATAGGAATACTTGACTGCAGAAATCTCAGATGTTTGTGAGACCAGAGCCACATGGTGTCCCAAAGCCTTAGTTTCAGAGTACTGCCCTTCTTCGTTATTTGTGTTTGTATTATCTTCTCCACAGTCTGAACAGATCAGAGAAGTTGTCATTAATTATCATGAAGGCTGTAGAACAGGCTGGAAGTTTTATGTCAATGCTTCCTTGAGGGAGAAACTGAATTCCATCAAAAGTGTGCTTTTGGAATTAACCTGCCTCTATCCTATGAATATATTATTTATTTTTTAATTAAAAAGACTGAATAACAGACAAGTTCTGCTTTTAGTGTTATATACTCAATTTAAATATTCCATGCTGCTCTACATATAGACCCATACAACCAGAGTCTGGTTTAGGTCATGAATAGCAACCTAGTGATCTATATAGCCTTTCCCTTGTATGTGTTTGAACTACAAAGACTCAGAAATCAATGATTTTATTCAAGCAAAGGTTCTTATCCAAGAATTTTCCCCAACAAAACCCTGCCATGGCTGAAGCACCAGAAGGGTTAACACCACCATCTGGAACAGTACAGCAGCAAAAGATTCATCTTGTAAGAGCAGCTTAGAGCTTAGAGTTTCCAGCAAGATGTCTTCCACACCAAAACCTTATTATCCAAATTTTTCTATTTTAGATTTGGAGACATTTTGCTTAGAAACATAAAAAAAACCCAAAAAACCCCAAAAATGCCAATTACAAATGAACAACAGCAAAGTAAACCTAAGAGTTTCAAGGGCGTTCTTTCATTTCAATCCACTGTTACAGTCTTTCTGAAGAAAGTAACTCTGTACTTCAGTAAGACTGAAGTTGAAGTCTTCATTTAGCTTCCTCCCAAATTAACATAATAGATAATTCCCTTCATATATTCCAAAAACATTTTCTAAATCCCATCTGAAAAGACTACAGTTAATTCTTTACATTATTAACTTACTAAAACATAAAGCATTACAGCAATTGTAAAATTATAATTGTTTTGTCGACTCATAAGGATTCACTTCACTACATATTTTAGAAACCAAAAGCTTAGTTGATTTGTATTTCAAAAGCAGGGTGACTCAAGGAACATTAGTAACTAGAACTTCAATCTGTGCAGAGGAAGATACAGGCATCCAGTTAAATTAACAATGAATTCAATGAATAGAATCCTAATTATATCAGTCTACTCTTTCTATGCTTACTAGGATGAACTTGTTACACCCACAAAGGGAGAAAACTTAGCTCTGCTATTGGCAGAGAAAAGGCATTTGCACCACTCAAACAATTTACTCCTTAAACTTCTCGTAACTTGGAATTTAATGCTGCAAATTTTGGACCAGTGCTCTGCTTGGATACAGCATTCCACAAAATATATTAGAAAGTGTGTATCTTAGCCTGAGAAAATATACAGCTGTTTCCCCATCCTCATGAAGTGTGTTACATCAAAAGCAGTTCTGCTGACGTAACTGTTTAAGTGTAAGCTGTCATGAGAACACCTCTCTCTGCTATACCAACTTCCCTGTACTTATACAAGGTGCATAAAAACTCCAAAGAAGGAAGTTTTTACTGAGGTACACAACTATGCAAGCCAACTTATTTCTCCTATTCAGAGAACTCACTAATACTCTGCCCCCACAGAAACAGGTCTGAAGGAGGATCTGAAAAACAAGAAAAAAGCACAGCATAAAGCAGTCTGGATTCGTGTTTATTGAAGCCAGTAAAGACGTCCTCATTTTGCCAGCACTAGAAAGCAAGATTCCACATGACTGCATACTGCACCTGGTTAAAGCCATACAACTGGACTAAGGTTTGTTTGATACATTTGCAGTCCTAATTGTAAGTTGGAAAAAAAACCCCAATAAACTTAGTATACAGGACAGTGAACTTTCATTTACAGCATGTATATTGTTAAGTTAATGATGTACAGAGCAGTCACTTTCAACGTAGTTAAATTAAATAAAATATGAAATTCTGTTCAGTTTAAACAGGTTTTGGTTTTTTTTTTTTTTTTATTTTTTAATGCCAATGAAAAAAGTGCAAACTTAAAATCAAGCAGCATAACCACAGCATTTTTACGGAGGGCCAATCTTTATACTTTTCTATTTGCTTCAAGTTGAATGCTTTTATCTTTTGTTTTCTTAGTTTAAACATGAACAGTAGATGCAGTCACTATAATGCATATAAATATAGTCATATAATAGTTTAAACAGTCTACCATACAAGTGTATCTGCAAATAAAATGAAGTTTCACTTGAAAATGTAAAGGCTGTTTGCAATTTGGCCTTTGGTTCCAATGCTTGAAGACACCAGAATAACAACTGTGCAGCTCACCAAAGTTGACAGACTTTGGCAACCATGGATGCTACATTACTTACAACTTATTTTCCATAAACTAGGAGCATTCACTTGCAATTAGAAACCGGAAATCTATTTCTGTTTTGTCAGAAGCATCTTTCTTGCAAAGCTGGTAAGTTATCATACATTATCAGCTGTGATCAACTGTAGTATATTTACCACTTTTATAGAACTGGAAAGTACTTCAATTGTACATTTTCACCATGTTGCTAGAGAAAGTGCTTATCATTAGATGACAAAATAATGCAGTTTCAGACTGAGGTTTTTAAACTATATCCCATTATAATCACACACTTGTTCAATTTTCCTGCCGAGTTTTTGATGTTTTAGTCTCTAATCTCAATTCTCAGTTGTCAAGAGGACAGTGTGTAACTACTTCTTCTGGTGTGGTAACTTGCAACTGGCACACGTTTACACCAGGAAGTACATCCACGTTTCCCATCAGCCATCCACAGTCTTAGTCTAACTGTTATCTAGGCAACAGTATAACTTCAGGTCCTACCATTTATTAAAAAAAAAAAGAAAAAAAAAAAGTAAAAAATAAAACAGTGTTTTCAACAAAAAAACTGGCACAAATAACATAGTCATGTTAATGTTTGTCAAAGAGGCAAGTAAATACTCTTAGCTTTCTAGATGTTTAGACAGACTTACAAGAACAGCCTCTTGTTGTAACATAAGACTTGAAATTAACATCCAGTACTGTGTTAGTGGTCAGTCTAATTCTGTATATTTAAGTAACAGTATATATTAGGGAAGTTATATCCAGACATCAGATTTAGTACAGCAAGTTCATATCAATAAAAAGTAAACTCTGTATAATTCAAATTGTGGTTTTTCCCTTCAGCATTAAAAACACAGAATATGCTTGGTATTATTGATTTCTGGTAGTGTGTACACGTAAAACAAGCATACTGTATATAAAATCAAAGTGCCATTTCAGTAACCAAGTTTTGTTTCTTACACAATGGTTTTACGTGACCATGGACAGAGCTCTGTTAGAGCAACAGGGACAACCACAACCCATCTTTCCAAATGAAATGCTACATTAAAGAAAATACAAAACAAGTTACTGACATCATGTACACATTCATGCTTTTTCAGGTTACCTTCAGAACTGGAGTTGGCTGCACCTGCAGCAGATGTGGTTGGAACTAGGGCCTTGAAAGTTTTTGTTTTTAAAAAACCTCCATAAGTGTAAG
The DNA here is from genome assembly GCF_000696875.1 of Nestor notabilis. NCBI lineage: Eukaryota > Metazoa > Chordata > Aves > Psittaciformes > Psittacidae > Nestor > Nestor notabilis. The sequence goes on from NW_009919753.1 coordinate 7,254, forward strand.
GCAGGAATCAATTTTAGCTTGATAGCTAATAGTTAGTTACAAAAAGTAAGAAAAAAAATACTGAGAGTGTTCTGTAGCACATTTCATTATGGGAAAATGATAATGTAACCCACCATTCTTCATAGGCTAGCCTCTTGGCATAAGAAAAAAAAAAAGGCAGAAGCTATCAGAAAACAGGATTTAAAATTAAATACAAATTGCCAAACTACTGTTTTAAAATAGAATCAAACAGTGACTGTTTGTACTACAGTGCACAATAAGTTCAAGCACCTTCTAAAGACACATCACACACTGTGCCAGGCACTTGGATCTAAACAAGTTGTAGTTTATCCCTTTGTCAGCTACACCAGAAAGGGCATCCACTCTCTTAAGAGTTTTTTAAAAACTAAAACAAGAGTTATAACAAGAATAAATTCCCACGATGCTTAGTGTTTGGCCTGGAATTCTCCGATGTAAAGTAGTCTTTTTAATAAAACAGTGATTATTTACCCTATGTGAAACACAGGATTTAACAACATTGCTCCTCTCCAGTCAAGCCAACATACTAGTTTCTCACTGTCCCAAATCTGTCTCCCCTTTTAGGGCTCCATTCCCTACCTAGGCTTCTTTCACACAATTAATGCTCTGTTACACCACCATCACCACTCCAAGAATATAACGCATTTGCAAACATACAAGTAGCCAATTCCAGAAACTCCCAAAGAGGATTTCATTTCTCTTTCTTGCCTTGCGTGCAGTCAGTAGTATTTCAATGAGAATTCTCCATTTTGCTTCTCTGTGTTCTTCACAACAGGAAATGGCAGCTGCACCTGCTTACCTCCAAAACCAAAAGAATTGCCCTATATAAACTCTAAATGGTTATCTTATACAGAGGGATTTTATATGCAAACTTCCTGAATGTGCACTTTTTACTGGGACAAGGCAATGATGTAGTAAGCTCATTTCCCCTGCCCCAAGAAAACTGATAGCATCTGCCATAGCAGAAAATTCCTGGTCTTATCAGATCAATATACATAGTTATTTGGTCATTTACATATGCATTTTCTATGCGTTATCAAGCTTCGTTCTCTGTTGGAGGAGAGTTTGTTGTTACCATAGAGTCTGGCTTGCGAGTCATCCTATCCAATTCCTCTTGAACGTTTGTCAAAACTGGTTTTTGTCCTGAAAAGAAAGAGGACAAGGTTAAAGCAATCTCATTTCAATGAAATGTTTTAACCAATGAATACAAGTATTCACAAAATCACCCTTATATGTCACTATATTATTTAATTTCTCATTATTTCACCACCTACCCAAGAATGCAGGGCCTGACATAACGCAAGGTAAAGACTGATAAATATTAAGGTTTGATTAAAGAGATGAAATACTGAAGTATACAGCAGCATAAACTACAAAAATATCTGTGATTTTACAGTAACTACCACATTTAGAATTTTCTATAAAAATCAACTGTACACAATCTATACAATGCTACGTTCTATTAGTGGTACCGATTTGCAAAGACCTTATTAAAAACCAGATTTTAACCACAAGTTTTCCAAGGTATGTGGGACACTTGCTACAAAAATCACATTTGTTTGGTCACACTTATACTTGCTGCATTTAATATTAAACAACTAAAGGGAAGAACTCTTTTATGTCTGCAGACAATGTTTCCCTTAAAAAAGGGGACATGATTACATATTCATGTAATATCTCAGAGCAGTCATTTCAAAGGACTTCTCCAATTGGAAACAGACACACTGAAGTATTTCATGGTAACGCGCATCTTACATTTTTATATTAGACTCAAAACTTCTTATCAATTATGTAACTGAACCATCAATTTAATTCTCTTACTCTGAAAATTATAAACCCACAAACAAATTAATTACTAGAATTGGAACAATGTATTCTAATGCTTAGACCATACAAGCACTTAAGATTAGAAAGCTATATTTTTAGACAAAAAGTAGATTATATAACCCTGTACAGCTTCCTTACATAGCCAAAGAATTTAACAAGCATCTGTTTTCCAGCTCAAATGTGTGTGAAATATTAGGTGGATTTTTTCCAGGGTACATGCTGAAAACATTAAGAAGGCAACATTTGACTGTTAGAGATTTAAGTGGTTTTTTTCCAAAGTACAAAGATATAACTAAGAAAAAAGGTTACCTTTAATGACTATAAAGGTTTTAGATTTAAGTACATCGTAAGCTACAGTACTCTTAATAGCATGTATTCAAAGCATCAGTATTTAAACAAAATTAAAAGATTAGGATGTTAACTGTAATATAACTTGCAATATAAAACACTTCACACGTAGACTAATGATACCTTGGAGTTAAAAATCCTGAAACGATAAAAACCACACAAATTTCTTGCTCAAAAAAAAGTAAATCTAAATAAAAACTGAATAACTGTGGCTTTTTTATGCTAGATGAAGTGGACCCTTCAGCCTCCAAAATAATACCAAGCAGCTGTCTCCTGCAACTACCTCAATCTGGACAGAAAAACATTGCCAAGCTGTTCAATGACACAGAGGTTTACATACTGCCCTTTATCACCATCATCTTTCAAAGGAGAAGAAATACACAGAGCTGTTTTTAAGAAAATATAAATTCCCTCTATTATGAATTGATCCTTGCTTTCAATTTCCCTA
>NW_009919753.1:9925-31764 GCF_000696875.1 Nestor notabilis
AGGATGGTAATGGCCTTAGTCAATAGAGTGACAGCAGGGAACTGTACTTCTTTATCTATTGCACAGGAATAGATGGTTGAAGGCAAATCCTAGAATCTGCAAGAATCTGCTTCTTAATATAAATGAAATTTTTCAAGTCTAGAAGTTCATGTGAAGAAAAACAATCCCCCACAGAAACCACAAACTGAAGTTCTTTGAAATATCATGGTCTACACATGGAAGAAAGACAGTCCAGAAACAAAGGCAAATAAGATGGGTGAGGAATGACACACCATGATAAACGGACATGACATTGCTGCATCTCCACAGATGACAGAGTTTTCTCAAGTAAGATTTAACATAGCAGAAACCAATCAATCAATTAGGCTGACCAGGATGTTGAGATCCACAATGCCTCTCTCATCCTGTGATGGAATCTCAACATTTCAACCGCAGGATATTCATAGCTGTGGGAGAAACAGATGGTCTCTTTAAAGCTAAATATTTTTAGTGTCAACCTTCTTAAAACTTAGGGCTCTTTAAACACTTTAGACATTTAAATGTCTACAAAGATCATTTTAGCACATTTACTTGCAGAGAAGATGCTACCATAAGTAAGACTTTCTCCAAGATATCCTCCTCAGCTCTTCCACAGAAGGGCAAGCAATCTTCTCCCTTATCATCAGCATCAGCTACCTTATAATCTCAAAAAGAGCTTTTCAAAAACCAGTGTTAGGAGCCCTTACCTTCTCAGGAAAGTTTAATCTTATATTGGCTGAATATAAGTCACGAGCGCATCAGCTGATAAGGAACAGGCATATTCTCTTGTAAGTGAAAGACGGTTGTTCTGTTCTGAAAGTCAGGGAACAAGCGTGAGCTGCCAACTTGATGCAGCCAAGAAAAGCCAACTGCAATCTTGAGATCACTCAGAAGTGCTTCCAGCAAAGAAAGAGAACTGCTGTACCAGATACTACAATGAGATATCTGGAGTGCTGCACAAAATTTTATCACTCATGTTCAAGAAAATATAAGCCAATGATAAGAATTAATGAAGAAGAAACTAGTAGGGAAAACAGAGCTCAACCTCTAAGAGGAGACTAAGAGAGAAATTGTCTAATTTAGTCTAACAAAACAACGAAGTTAAGGAAGGATCTACAACTGCTATGTCTAGATGTTTCAGGAGAGAAATGATCTATATAAATTAGAAGTTAATGCTGACACAAGAAGAGAAAAAAAAGTACACACAGCCATTTGTTATCTTTGAAAAACTCCTGAAAGGCACATGATGCTCTAGAAGACAGAAAGGAAAGAATAAAGCCCATTACAGACCAGTTAGTTTTTGCTCTAGTATTTCTTCCAGAAATTGCAATTATGTTTTAGGTGCTTACAAACAGCCTACCAGCACAACAACCAACAGGGATCTGTTACCAACAAGTTGTGTCAAGCCAACCAAATTTCTTTCTATGATAGGATAACAGGTCCTGTGGAGAAGGGAGAAGTGGTCGATATCACATCTTACATGACCTTCATATAAATAACTAGACAAAAAAACAGTCCTGATATTTCAGAAAAATTAATGTATTGTAATTCATAAAATCACCCATTAGTTATCCATAGTACTAGTCAGTACTATTCAGCAAACTACCTTGTCCAGCTGTTGAAGGTATCAGATATGTAGGCAAGCATGCATGAAGGGAATACAAAGGATTTCAAAAGACAGGTTTAAAGGCAAAAGTTATTCATATAAATTATCAAAGTGGGCCATAATAATAGAATGGAAAACAATGATTAAGCAAATGTATGACCTTTTGAAATACTAAGGTAATTTGGTACAGACTAGAAAACCTCCTACTAGGAGGCAGAAATTGTATTAAACTGGCTGTATTGTTATAACAAATTGTGTTTAACATCATACGGATAAAAACTAGCATCACAATGAGACATCTAAACAGAAGCACCATACATAACACAGATTAAGTAACCCCTATTTAGGGCAGACAAAGCCTTGTCTGATGTACTGCGTTCACTTCTGAGTATGAAAAGGAACAGCTCATGTGAGGAGACATTCCAAAGAAGACCAGTAAGAACTGTAAGAGCCATAAACACAAGTCCTATGAGGAAAGGCCAACAGAAATATATTTTGTAGTCCAGACAAAAGTCACAGGCAAATGGGTAATAGCTTTCAAATATGCCACAGGCTGCTGCAAAGACAAAGGGCGACTCATCTCTGCCTCCACTTGAACAAGACAAATACTATTGGGATTAAGAAATACTGACTGTACAAGAGAAAAAAATAACTAAGAAATTAAGTACTAGAATAGACTTCCTGGTGAGATGACATTAGATCTTTTATTTCAGTTTGGTTTTAACTGCTAGCCAGGATCTTGTAACTGATTCTGCTTTAAATAAAGAACATGCATGAAATAATCCTTAAAAATTATTTCTGGTTCTATTTTTATTAAAACAGTTAATTTGACAGTGTGGTCAGTAATAGCACAAGGTTGTATTTGATGAAGCAGGGGACACCTTCCAGTATTTAACTGAAGAGGGCATTCTGGATTAAGAAAGAATTATTTTTATAATGAAGATACAGTAATATTATGTAAATAACACAAACAGTTCTTTGTTATCTTTATAATAATTCTTTCAAAGATAAATTACAGAATTCATCATGATAAAAAAAAAAAACAAACCAACAAACAAACCAACAACAAAATACTGCCTTGCCAGAAGCCAAATTCTAGCTGCTTTTGAGCTTTCAGAGCACAGAACGTCATATAAAACCTTTCCCCCTAAAAAACCAAAAATCCTTACTTCACCTCTCCAGGAATAGTTTCAGTTTAAACTCCCACACTCCAACAGCTGCTCTGGATCTCTTACTGGCAATACCATGACTGTGGCTAGCATCAAATACTTTTCATTTCCAGTTCAGAATGCCTGGCCCTTACACCCTCCTCTAAGTATCACACACCATGGCTTTGGCATCACCATTACATTTTACATGGTTTCACAAGTCTGAGTTCAGAAGTAGACTTTCTATCAATAATTTAGTAGTGAAATAATTCTGGAAAGAAATCTCCTGAATGTTAAGTGTGATGGGAATGCCAAATCAAAAAGAAGCAGTTAAATAATCCAAAGTATTAAATTGCTAATATCAGATAGAACAACCACACATTTTACAACACTGAGTTCAGTAAAGCTACCAAGTATTCTGACAGGCTTCTTCTATTTTCACCAAGACCAGTGCAATTACTTTCCAGCAAATACCTCACACAGTGCAGTCATAGGCACATACACAGAACAAATCCAGTTGGATTTTACTGTGTTGGATCACAATAAAATACTAATTAATGAGAGAATAACCTCAAGCTGTGATAAGAAGTAGTTCATTTAACTTGAAACCTGGAGAGAGTTCAATAGTTTGACTAGAAACTGCAGTCCAAATCCAACAAACTGCATTTCCTTCAAGCAACAGTTAAGTGTCAAGAAAGGAAGGAATTCTAAAGTACAAAAGGAAATGAGCACTTTCTGAATATGATCAAGATTCAAATGTTATTTATATCCCAGCAGTATAACTTCTTCAAAGAATCACATTGTAATAGGCTTAACAGAAGCCCTGGAGTTGTGAAATTGTAGTTTAGTTCTCTTTTTAAAGACAGCTTGATTTGGCACTGTCATCTATCAATATCTGTCACTTCACTGACCAGTTTAAAAGACAGATGCAGTGAGACCAATGTGGATGTAATAAATTATTGAAAATATGCAAAACAGCCTGCATATATATATATATATATCTATATCTGTATCTATATCCCAAGTCCAATACCTGATTTCTTGGCTGTACTTTGCACTCCGCCAGCACCAGGACTCCCAGGAGAGCCAGTCTTTTTGCTCAGGAGACTGTTAAAGAAACTAGCCAAGACACCTTCACTTGCAGCATTATCTGAATAAAAAAAAAACCAAAACAACAAACAACAAAGAACCAACATATATATATAATCACAGAATAGTTATTGCTGGTAAATGGTGTAACTTACACTTTACATACACACACAACTCTCACCAATCAAGGAAATAACCCTCAAATATGAGAGTCTCTCCTTGCTCAATTTAAAGACACTAGTCCTTTGCATTCTTTGGTAATGTCAAAGATAACTGAAAGCATATTACTGCTCTTCTGGAATGTGCGACTGTCACAAAACCTTAATCCATTTGTATGTCTTTGTTTTTTCTAAATGTAGTAGCTAAGAAACAAAGTATTACGTATGTTTAGGCAAATTCTGAACTCTGAGTGCTCTGTTTCAAGTCATATGAATGACAAAAAAGGAAGAAAAAAGAAAGAAATCAAACGTGAAGCTATGTCATAAATTCATTCCTGTTATTAAACCATTCATGAATAAATTCCAAAATCTTCCTACAAAGAAGTATTTTTTTTTAATGTAAACAACACATGATAAAAACAGTAAAATGATTATTCATACTTTTAATATTTGGATCTGGTTTCTTAACTGATGTTATTGGTGAGGCACTGGGTACATTGGTGGGACCAGCTCTGCCTTGAGTTCTTGGGGACCCTGCAGGGCCTCTTGCAGGAGATTCCTTAAAACAAGTCAAAAATCACACAAATCAGAGAACTTAAATGGGTTAATTACATAAAGCAAATGTAACACTACATACAAATTACTTTTTAAACCTTTGTATTAGCACTGTAGTGTATGCACATTGGGGAAAACACCACCAGTTATTTTGGGCATGCTCCTCCACTGCAGGAAGTTTTCAGTTCAATAATCATCAGATATTTCTATGTTTCCACAGTGAATTGGAATGAAGAAATTTATAAGGAACATTTTAAAATATTGCCACCTTTGTTGTTTTTATTTCCTGCAGTTTTGGGGATATTATGTATTTTACACTTATGTTTACAAAATGAACCTCTACAGGTTAGAATCATTCCCCTCTTTCCTAAAGGAAAACAAAACACCTCCTACTCTTCTCTTAGATTTACTTACTGATGCTCTTGTAGGCGTTGCTGGCTGTTTGGCAAGGAATGACTGCAAAACATATTAAAATAATAAATATACTTTAAAAAATATAAAGGAATAAAATACAGTGATATTTGATATTTTTCCCTGATATTTACAGGCTTCCTCTTTGACATTTATATACTTCCAGACTTCACCACTAGAGGACAGAGTTAAAATGAGTAAATCAGTTCTGTACACAGCCGTTCCAGAACCATAAACCAGAGACACCCAAATCTGTAACCTCTACAACATTTATAATCAGCTATACAGGAAAGTGTTAATAGTTTTTTTAAAACAACAGAGCAATAAAGAAAATGGCAAGAAATAGACAAACAGCAGAATAGCCAAATTTGACACTTTAAAGTCTTTCAAGTGTCTGTCTGTAAGAAAACCACAACCCTAAGATGTTTTAGTATTTGTATTTCACAATCAATACAACTGTGTTGCAAAATTTCAAATTATCTTGGTCTTCTTCAAAACATGAATTATTTCTGTCCTCAGCGTATTTTCCTTTCAACTTGCCAAGATACAGGGCCATATTTTCTACCTGTATTACTTAAAATAAAGTCTTACTTCACAATTACATCTGAATTTGCAAAGCTGAAAAGTGACTTTCTAGTAGTTTAAATGAGGCATGAAAAACTGAAGGCAATAATAATGCAGAGGTTAAAGTGAAATCTTACTTAGTACGGACTTATTTTCATGCATTCTTACCTGCTGCTTCATAAGAAATACTTGTTCATCTTCTGCTGCCAGCTCTTTATCATGGACTAACTGTAGAACAACGTATCTTGTTATTAGAAGTAAAAACTGAAACTACTGTAACTGTTTATATGTTTTGGTAATCAAAGGGAAATAAAAAGAGGCAAATCTTTAATACCATTAATAAACCCAACAAACCCCAATTTTTCACATTTAAAAGTAGTAACATTAAAGAAGTTGTCATAGAAAAAAAAATACTGTTAAGTGAATGGAGCAGACTAGCATTGATGCCAGCCTGTGGGTATTCTCCTAGAAAGATGAGTACTTGGTAAGTAGACACATTCATCTTTTTAACTATTAATCTTACCATCGTCTCTACAGAGACCCAAGACAACCTCACCCTCTAAAACCCCACACTCAATCCTTCAGCCCCAAAAGCATTATGCTAGCTCTTATCAGTCCTAACACTGCTATTAGGAAATTATTATTTCCTATGGGTGCCATGAGTTACAAACAGGATTAAACCTTTCCCTTCCATGAAAGCTTCAAATGGCTCTTCCCTTTTCCCAAGACTGGGGCTTGATCTAGAAACATCAGGTGTGTACAGAAGTTGTAAAAGAAGTTTTCTGATAGAAACCAAAAAATTTTCTTTACAATTTTCCATATTATCTGTTTTACACATATCCTAATCCTGTGTGCCTATACTCGCAAAATTAGCAATAAGCAGAATTTATATGGATCATTCACTGCTCTTGCCCTAGCGAAAGAAATCCGTTATTAATAGTGCATTAATGCAGTTAGAGACAGACTGTCTTGTTTTACAAGATTTGCCTTTACATGGTAACCTTAATGCCACGTGTGTATGTGTGTAAATTGCTGAAGTCCTACAGAAGTATTCTCCATTTTCAAAAGGCAATCTTGCCCCACACATGCAGACAGGTCCATGTGAAATGGTTATTTTTGGACTGCCTTTCGTTCACTAAGCTGAATGATTTCTGTGTTTGCCTACAGTATTTAAACAACTGGAAAATGGAAGCCTCATGTTTCACACATCTGGATACAAAACCCCCGTATATTTAATTCAGAGTTCTTCAATATTAATAAGTATTTAGCAGCCACTCGAGCAAACTTTACTTGTGTGTGAGGGCAGAGGGAAAACTTTACTCCTTTTTACCTTTCTTACAGGAGGTTTTACAATGAAGTCCTCATATGCATCTTCTGGTTTCACTGTCGTGAAATTTTCATGTAAAATGGCAATTTTCTTTTCATTGTCCCAACCAGCAGGTCTATAAAAGGAAGGAAAGTTCAGGCTTTTCAGTCACAAAAAACACTTCTACAGAGACCATTTATTTACTGTCCTCTACCTCAATAAGGCAATTTTATTACAGGTCAGTCCTAGTTCTCAGCTAAATTCCAAAGATACTAAAAAGTTGGAATGGTATACTCTAAGGAACCTAAATAATACGCATTACAGTTTTTTTAATGCAGAATTTCAGAAGACTCACATACTAAGCTTTTGAATGACACAAACAATTCAAGTCATTTTTACTTATGTGTTGTATGAAGTATAGTGCTTAACAGAAAACAAACTGAAACCATGCTGCTCATACAACTGACTTACATAAAAACTGCATCCTTTTCTACCACTAAGGCAGGTGTGGTAAACTGAAAACCGTATGTTTTATGTACAATGTACTTATACAACAGATCAAGGTTCTTTTCCTCCTTAACTGATGTATAAATCAAGGCAGCCCCATCTGATTATTTATTTAAGGAAAATTCTGTAACACGGTTTTTAAATTACAGTAAGAATTTCAGAACAGAAGCTAACGGAAGTATTAGGAGTAGACCAAATTTTGAGAAGCAGTTCAAGGCACTAGTTAAAGCCATTTAGTATTAGGAGACAGCTGAGATCTCAGGATTACATGGAAATTGCAAGTTTTGAGGGGAAAACCAAGGAAAAAACCTCATACAATGCAAGACAAATCCATTGTAAAGGAACATAAGTGCCAAATCCCATGCACAATTTAAAAACATATATCAACAACTTCAAAACAACAAATGCTACAGAGTAAATAACTAAATACCAAGCAATCTTGAAGTGCAACTTCTCAGATTAACTTTATGTGCAATTCAACACTAAAACATAGTTTCTTGCTTCCAGATTACAGCAAATCTCTTCAGCACAGGAAAGGATACACTGTAAGCAGAATCTACGAATGTGTGACTGAATGAAGTCAAAGTGTTCTTCTCTGTAATCGTGCTCCTTCTCTAGTACACTCACTGCATCGCACTGGCAGAAAGGGAGAAAAACAAAACCAGAAAACCCAGTCATATAATTCCAGCACATCCTAAAACATCTTCCTGAATATTACACACGCATCACATTTACTGTGAGCCTTTGGTTTTAAAATGCCACCAATAACTCAAAAGAGAAAGTAATTAACATATAATTGATGAGGTGATTACCCTTCTGCAGAATTAAAAATTTACTTACTTTTAAAATAAATCCCTTTACTATTAATCCAGAATTCATTCTGCATATCTGTATAAAGCATGTCTTCTAGAAGAAAAGTAATTAAACTTTTCTGTAGTAGCAAACAGAACTAGAAACTCACTTTTGTACAAACTACCAGCACAGGAATACCAAGGTTGTGAGTCAGCACATTTTCTCCAAGTGGCAAAGAAACATGTTCATCCTCTTGGCCAGAAGGGCCTCTTCTCTGCGGTGATCCTTGGTAGCCTTCTTCAGGTTCTACATACTCTTGAAACTCCTTTATAACTATTAAGAAAGAGATCTTAAGGCACAACAAAGGAACTAGTTCTTCTCAAACCATAATTAACCCATGACTAACTAGAAATCCCTTTTTTTTTTTTCTCCTTTCATAATGAGGTACTCCATGAGAACAGAACACAAACTTAAGCCTTGTGGCCCCTTCAAACACAATTCTCGTCCAGTAAAAATTTCAGCAAGCTAAAATAAGTGCATTTATAGCTGCAAGAGCTATAGCATACACAAATGCACATTCCTCAACTCAATGCATTTCATTGTAGGGCAGCTGAAAACAGAAAACATAAATGCAGTTTAGCAACATAGCTTAGACTTAGTGCAATTTACACCTGGTTTGGGAAGAAAGTATGGTGAAAATGTAAATGGACCCAGAAAACACCAAGCTGAAACAGCCACTCTTTCTTATAAACTGTAACTCAACTTAAGCTTCTATTTGTGTTGCAGGAGTCCAGTGCTAGGCATATAAAAATTACACTGTGTAAATACAGACTCAAGGACTTCTAAATATTATCTGAAGAGACTCAGTTACATTTTGGAAGACTATAGTGGAGTCCAGAGGAAACTAGATGTTTTCTACATTTCCAGTGTTTTAATTTCATGGCAACAATGAGTGTCCCTACTGAATATTATCAAAGTGCCTAAGAAATAGTATTAACACCATTTTGGAAGTGCACTGTGACCCCACACATGCTTTATCAAAACTGGGCTGCAATTTACAGCCTTTATGTATTTTTTCAGACAGAAAGACACAGACCAGATCAATCTGCCTATTGGATGTGTCTGCTCCCAGCTCAGCACTTCCTGAAGGCCCAGGGCTTGCCCTCACATGACAACTCCACCTGAAGCCTCCTTCTTGCTCAGCCATGAGAAGCTCTCAGGAAAGAGGCAAGCAAAGCTCCACAATTTGCTCCCATGAAAGCAACTTTATTTTAGAAACAGTGGGAGCAGGCTGACTGTACGTACAGTAAGGAAAGCTCTCCAAAAAAGCTCCCAGTCTCCAGCATGGTCACAAAGACAGTGTTGTTCAGTACATCCACCCATGTGACAGGGAAGGAGCTGCAACTGTACTGCAGGCCATCTGTTCCTCCCGAGGTTTAGGAAGTGGTAAAACCTCCAAAAGGTTTGTAACACAATCTTGCAAAATGAAGTCACTGTACCTTTTCAAAATAGAAACCATTCCTGAAGGAGAATGGGCATGTGGAAGGAAGAACAAAGCAGAAAAACACTTCCGTTCAGAGCCCCACAATCCACAATTTTTATTTGAAATATAAATTTGTGTGATTCTTGGGGAAAACAAGAGCCTTAAGTCCAGAGAAAAGCTTAAAAACCCATATTAAATATAGACCGTAAGACTCCAGTCACCAAATCAGTATATCCCAAGCTCCAAGGAAACAAATTAAAAAAAAAATCAAATGCAGCTGCCTTTGAACTTGGGGAGGCAGTGCCTTCTGGTGGAGCGGAAACAACAGTACTTTCAGAGATGCTTTCCTTTGCTGTTTCATATTCGGCAACTGGAAATCAAAATTCCACTGCACATTGTGCACATTAAGTATGTTTACTGACGACCTTACAGAAAGCAAATTTGAAAAATTATCACCAGGTGATGGTGTGCCATAAAAATCACACATAAAAATCAGTGTGCTGATTTATCTACCAGACTCGTGGCTTATCTAGGAAAAAGCCTTTTATGTGTAATTTTGCACTTAACACAGCAAATGAATCGAAGTTTCCAATTAACTGGTTTGTTCTCATGTTCCTGCTTATTTACACAAGCTCCTGAAAGCTAACTATAACTGGAATCATTCATGTCACAGGAACAATTGACTCCAAGTACCACCAAGAAATCAATCCACAATTACTGTTAGGTTTAATTGTTTTATAACAATAAAATCCTCAGTCTTGGATTACTGTATAACTGCAGTACGGAAATGGCAAACACTGTAACTTACTGAACTAGACAGGTCACAAAGGCCTGAGCAGCAGAGGAAGAAAAATGCTGAATTCTTTTTCCAGACAACCATTCCATATTTACACTCTATTAGTTTCACATTCATGCAGCTTTTGGCTTTGTTTTTTTGTGCACCATCTTTACTGATCGTGTTAGTCTTGTGAAAAGAATTCCTAGGCAACAGATGTCCAGGCAAAGTACGTTTCTTTTAGCTTTTAGCTTAAGAATTCTTCCAGCTGTATGTCAGACAAACAAACAAAAAAAACCAACAACCCCCCCCCCCAAAAAAAACCTAATAACTAAGTCAGCTTCCATGGAGCAGTGCTTAATTTTCAGGAAAATATGCTATTGTTTCAAGGATTTTCAAGTATTCAAGTATCTTCTAGAGCTCCCAAGGACATTAATATAACAGCCATTTTACCAGTATACTTCCTTTCTGCATTTCTTGATTCTTAACAGTTTTCTGCTTTGGTGTCATACACAGGAAGGCAACACTTAGATCTTCCCTGAAATAGTTATTCAAATGTGTGTTATTTAAAAAAATTATTTATCTTAATTGAGTCTGAATTAAATTGGAACATTTAAACTGACATTATTTACCTGAACCCACATTAGCCAAGCTTTTCGCAAGGAATTTCCAGAGCAGCTCACTGGTAGGAGTGAGAGCAGACTGACAATGCTGCTGGTATACTCTGAATAATTCAATTTCTTTCAAGGCAGCCTGTTGCCTTCACATGTGTGTCCTGCCTCCCACTCTGGAAGCTCTTTAAGCACAAAAGGAAAACTGCTTGTATACCAGATGGAGCCTAGCATCATCTGCCCAGTAAAGCCAAGAGTCAGTATCTCAAATAGCCAACACAACACAAAAGACTGGGTGGAGAAAGGCCACAAAAACCTTGAATGCAAAGACAAGCAGTCCGAAGTTCAATTCCATTGAGAATGGTGAGCTAACAAAAGGACTACTGGAAACTGTTAGTAACATCTCAGTAATGAAGAAAGAACAACCTAGCAGCACTTAAACAGATGCTAATGGAACAAAAAATGTTTCTTCGGGGTCAACAAGAACTAGTGGGTATTGGTACCAGAAAGCACCATTGGCATTCAGCTTGGTCCACATGCCACAGCTTGTATCTAGAAACAAGCATAAAGGGAACATGGTTCTGCAAGCTGAACATACATCCATGTGATGTTATGCTGCAGTGGGGCTTTACTGGAGTGAATTTAGCACATCACTCTGCAGCTTGTTTCTCTGTTTTGACTGCCTGCTTTGCATATGTGCTTTATTATCCCAGGTTTTTCACATCCCAGCTACTGCAACATAGTGATTCTTCATTTTCTAAGTGGCAGCTTATCTCAGGCAGTGTATGAAGCAGGATTTTAGTAAGGAAAACTTTGCTGGTATTGCTTTACTGATGGACTGTGGTCACAAGGCATTCTTCAGACATGAGTGCTCTATATTGTCTAAGCAGTTACACTGATACAGAGTTACAAGTTTCTTCTAGCATACCTTGCTGTTAGAAGAATTACAAGCTATGGTGGCCAAAGTTTTGAGCACAGATCTGGCCTTAGGGACAGTCTGCAAGAAGTCAGAGACAAATACCTGAGATGACAAAAGTACTACACAGCGACTGAGAAAAGGAGTGAGGTGGAAGTTCGTGAATGGAGACACTCCCCTGTTTCATCGGGGTGCTGATATTGGACCGAAGTTCACCGCCTAGCCATGGGATGGCAGCAGAGTCCTGCAAGCGTGTGAATTGGCTGTCCAATTTTCTTTTTCCTCTGTCTTTTATCAACGCGCAAGAGAAACCACGAATTTCCACAACGCTTTAATTTAGAAATCTTTGAGACAACACTACTGGAATGTCTTCTAAGTTCCCTAAACACGGTGGTAAAGCATTGCCATAGATGTAACTGGCTCCTTCACAGAGTACAGTCTTAGTGAAGGCTGAAAACACTGTGTATTTATATGGACAGCCATAAAATTTGGTGTGCCTCAGAACAGCACAAATCAAGTTAGCTGCTGTATTGTGAGACTAAAACTGCCTTTCTATCTCCCATTCTCCCCAAATCTCTCACACACAAGGGAGGGTGGGGGAGGAATGCTTTTTCTCTTCGAATTGTCAGATTTTACCTTTTTATGTAACCAGGTGACCAAACCCAGGTGGTTTCAGTCATTAATTTTAAACTCTAGCTAGCATGCTGTAGGCACAAGCCTTTCAGGAAAATAATATTTAACATTTGTAAAGAATATCAGCAACACAAATACATCTGAATGTTCACAGAACAAACAGATTACGCTGCTCCGTAAAGTGAATCTATGGAAGCTACTAGACAGTATTTGCAAGGTTGAAACACTTCAGTACAGCCAGTCACCCACCCTGAACGAAAGCAGCAAAGAGCAATGATCAGCATGAATCTAAACTTTAGCTGAAGAGAAATCCATGGGGCTAAGGTATTTTCTACTGAAGGACTTTATTTTGGAGTAATCCAGTAGGAAAACAAACAGAAAAAACTCTCAAGAAACATTCAAAACCATTTTAGAAAAGAAAAGAAGCTTCAGAAAATAATAATACTGCAGCAATGTCTGTTTGCCAGTGCCAGATTCTTTCCTGCCACAGATATGCCAGGAAAGAAAGTTAGTTTATACAACATTCCTAAAGTCACAGGATAGGAGACGCTGCAGGGAGAGACAATTAGATGTACCAGGATCACAGTCTGAGCCATGTGAAAAACAAGGGCAGAGAGACCAACTGGAAAACATACACAGTATGGGAATGGGACCTGGCTTAGATAGCACTGGAAAGCAGACAGCTCACTATGCTACTGAAATCTGTCACTGTTTTTGAAAATGTGATTCTGTGTGGAGCTGTATTTTTTTTAAAAAATTGGCCTTTATAAAAATAGAGTTATCAAAATCTCATTACTGCAGGGGATTTAGACCATTAAATTCACCTGATGCTTTTTTAGCACAGTCAAACTGGAAGAGTTGTTTTAAAGCCTAATACAGTCTATCCATATTAGAGTTACAATCACAACTTCAAAGTAATTCTTATCCATCCCATTCCCAAAGCACTAATCTGAAGACATTTATCATTACAAAAGGAAGTTGCAACAGGTAGTAAAAAAAAAAGACTGTGTGGATTCACAAAGACTTACACTTCCGTTCCATGTCTCTCATCTCTTCTGGAGGAATTTTCATCTTATCAATATGTTCTTGCAAGACACTGGCCCATTTTTGTAAAGACTCCATAACAGTCCAAGGTCTAGACATATCTGCAACAAAGACTACAATGGTGTCTTGCAGGGATTCTGCAGAAACTGCAAACTTCAATAGCCCTTTATGGTATAAGTCTCCATCCAGAATCCAAACATTACAGCGAGTATGATCTGAAAGGGAAAAGTACAGTTGTAATACAACAGATGCGAACTTTTTGCTTTGCTAGCCTGCAAGTGATCAGAGGAGTACATGACTATTAAATGGAAGGCCAAAGCCCAGCTACCAGCAGACCCTGCCTGTTTATTAAGACAGACACATGTCTAAATGCCTACATTACTCATTAGATGCTTTTGTTTAGGAGGATATTTTTCTTGGTTCAGACTATTTCCTTTAAAAAAAAAAAAATAATTTCTGTTCTTTGGTTTTCACTAAGACATCTGGCACAACAGCTTTAAGACACTGCACAGCACTCCTGAATTTGAAAGACACTTATTAGAGGTAAAACCAGAATACGTGCACCATATCTAACTCCAAGTTCCAAAGGGGTGGTTATAGCTGTGTCCAGCGGGAAAGCCTTAGATGTCCCTCAGACACATAAGCTGGTTTAACATACTAAAGACATCTCACAAGAGAAATAAGCCGCAAACAAGATACAAGCAATAAGCAGCTTAGGTTTCTAGCACAGAAGTAGGACGAGCAAACTCAGGATAAACTTAAAATTGACCAAACCTTAAAGTTGTGCTACCTGCTCTTAATCCACATTGGCCTCTACTTGCAGACTCCTCACAGAATGAGTACCGGACAAAGCATTTGGAATTTTAGTTTTTGTGTTTCTCCCCCCTCCCAGTGTTTTGGTAGCAGCTGGACACTTTTTGCTTAAATGCAAGGTGGGGGGGTGGGAAAAATCATCTGGAACAGACAGCTGGCATGAGATGTTTTACCCCAAACCTGAACTTTGGCAAAAACAGAAGAAACTGAAAATTAAGTATCAACTAGAAATGATGTGTCAGGTACAATGAACAACCATTCTGTCCAAATTAATAAAATAAATAAATTACAGTATCTTCAGAACTTCTTCCTTAAAAGGAACACCTTAATTTTTTTCTATCTTCTAGACTTTTCTTAGTACCTCTTTCAAAATATTCCCTATTCTACTGTAGCTGTCCAGAGGGAACAGTGGGTCTCCATAGGTATTAAATACAAGATCTATGAATTCTAATAAGTGAATTCAGCAAACCAATTACTACAGAGCCCAGATTTTCAAACCAGCCACTGAGCTTTGTCATTACTCTGCCTCACCATATTCCTCTGCCCTGTGCTGCTAATCCTTCAACTTCACAAAATAAATCCAGCTGCTGTGGCTATCATAGCTTTACTCTAGGAAAGAATCCACTAGGATCAAAAACACTGGCTCTAGAAAAAGGCAAAAACTTGACCAAGTTGGAAGAAGAAACGGGAACACAGATACACATACCACCCTTCTAATCAGGTGTTGGATAAAATTACTGAGCAGCCAAGTTACAGACAGATTACATCAAGATGCTATACACAGGCAGTCTTCATTTAGCATTGTCATGCTCCTACTTAAGCACTGTTAGGTTGTCAAAAGACATTCAACCATCAGTTATCACACAAATAGGCCAACAGTTATGCCTTGAAAGATCTCTTTACTTCCAGCTGCACATCTCAAATCTATTATTTGCAGTTAAACAAGTGACAATAATGGTTGTGTGTCTAAGAAATGCACCTCTGCATATTTGTCCATTGTTTCCCTTGTCCCTCCACCTCACTTCAGGAAACTGTCTCACTGGTATCACACAGGATTCTCACAGCACTGGATGGACGAATCTAAAGCTTTTGGAGGACCTCTAAGGGCAGAGGGAAGTCTGGTAAAACTTTGGAAAAAAACAGAAATGAAGCTAGGACATAATGTGAACATACATATATTTACTATTACTATAATATGTTACTATTTACTATAGTAAATGAAACACCTGTGCAGGAAGGACTCTGTTATCCTCCACATTCCAGACACATCCTTTGTATATTCCCCAAAGCAGAAATCTACCAGTGCCAGTGAACAGAAACCCTGTGATCTTTCTGTGAGTTAAAAGTTATCAATAGACATTAACTACCTCTATGCACAACTGTCTCCTTGAAGCAAATGCACAAATTTCAAAAACTTAAGTCTACCCAGAGGCTATGAATGTCTACAACTCTCATCAGCACTATCACAGAGTTTGTCCTACTTCAGGATTTCTTTTCTGCTTAACACCTAGATTACAGACTGGAACTAGAATAGAGGCAGAACTAGAATGCAGTTGAAACTATCACTCAAATGAAATCAATCTGCTAGGAAGACCGGAAGCCTAGCACTCAAATTAAGTATATTTTAAAAGAATAATATAGAATTTTATGAAAACCACAGGTTTTGCTCCTTTCCTAAAGTAAAGGAAATCACAAGTATGGCTTGTGATTTACATTTGCTACACTTAAAAATACAGTACTGGTTGTTCACAATTTGGCACAGACTTGATTTCAAAATTCACCTTCGTCAGCATCACATTAAGCTCCCAGTTAGTCGTATGATGTGAACAGTAACTGAACCTTTCACAGTGACTATGACAGATGCCAAAACAGCAAGCAATTACCAGATCCTGTTGGAAAAAGCAGGTGCTACTTATTAAAGACTGCTTCGATAGGTGCTAAAACTACACTTCTAAACTGTCAATATTTCATTATCCCTTTAGCCATGAAAGAATTCCAGCTTTGATGAATTTTACTGAAGGTGGTTGATTCTGTGAACTGCAACTACAACTCCTGTGTTTACTCAAAAAGTATCAGTGGTACTTATACAACCCTTGTACAAGCTCTGAAGAGAAGCAAAACAGGGAAAAATAATTTCCAAGAACACTACTTTAATATGTTGACAAAAAGACAATTTTCCCATTAGAGACCAGGGTACCAGCAGCACTTGGCTCCATCTGGAACAACCAGTTCAACTGCACTATGCATATGATACGACTGAGGCCAGTCCAAACCTGAGGCAAAAAATGAAGACTACTTGACTTTGTGACAAGTAAGAACACAACAGAATGGCTTCACTTCACTGGCATATTTGGCACCGTTGGGACAGCTGTCCTGCACCTGTAATCTGAGGCAAATCAACCCAGAGTTCTCTGTGGTGTTTATAATTGCCAACTACCCCACATAGCACTGCTGCAAAACCAGTCAATGTTCTTGTCTCACTGTCCTGCTGTACATCCTCACTTTTAACTACTCTGCACAAGACTCTAAAAGGTACTCTAGAAATACATATCCTTTAGGCAAATTATGCAGAGCCTATCTTCTACCTCCTACAAACTAAGATTCTCAACTCTGAAAAGCAGACTGGCCAGCACAGACACAAAACATCTGCTCATCATAAAGAAAGGCAAAAAATAAAAACTGGCCACAGTCCCTGAGAAGTTCCATTAACAGAGGGCTCTCAGGCCTGAGCTGCACAGTCACGTCAACATTCCCAGTTAACTTTACAGGTAGTGCTGTGTTTTCATCCAGATGAACTACGGTGTCATGTAAGCAGAAAAAGTCATATGCTCCAAGGGTATTGTACCTGGGGCTAATGATCTAAGAGAATCATCTCTCTCTCAAAATTGCTTCTCATGCATCCCCGAACCTTGTCTTGAACAAATGTCTTACCCAAGGCAGAATTTGGACAGTATCCTAAGAAGGAGATTTTTCAAGTAGAGATTCAGTAGTGGACTTATTCTAAGTTATCCTCACACCTAAGGAACTACTGCACATTACGCTGAACAAATATCTAACAGAACTGAACCAGCTGATTATGAACACAGTGGTGATGTGTATCTTGCCATCTAAGCTACATACCAGCCACTGTCAAGAAAGAGAGAGATGACAGTGAAAACAAAATGGTATTAGCCACAGGGGTCCTTCATAAAAGAGGTGCTTTCCATGCATTTAAGTTTCCTAAAACCAAAACAAACACAAAAAAAAAAAAAAGCAAAAACCACAACAAACCTCCCCCCTAAAAAAACCCAAACAAAATTTAACCACTGATCTAATCTTTAAGAGAAAAGACAAAAGTAATTGTAAACTAAGATAAACACCTATCAATCTAGAGTAATTCTGCTTTAAACATAGGAGGACCCAGACTCAATTATCCTTTAAGGAGGAAGCAGGGGTAGGATAAGAAACAACACAGAAGATTTTCCTCAGTATTTCAGCACTATGACCGAAGTATTTCTCCTGGATAGAATAAAACCTTCTGAAATGAAGAAGAAAAAGGCAAAGAGAGCAAAGAAATCTTCCAGCACCTGGGAAAGAGGCTGGAAAGATCTCACTCCACTATGGAGTTTCAGTTACCAGTATGGATTTAACATTCCTGGAAATCCTTGTGGTTTGCTGGTCTTGAACAAGTTGGAGTATAATGAGAAGCAGATACCCCCAAAAATGAACGTGTGATAGTAAGCTCCTGAATGCCTATCTTGAGTTTCTTTATGGCTTACAAGAAGTGTGGGTCAGTTCTAAAGGTTTTGTTCCCAAATACACATCCAAGCAAACACACACCTAAAGCATGCAAAGAGTTTAAAGAAACAAACCCAAATGTGCCCCAGAGAAGGAAGAGTGCTATCTTTGCCTACTGGGAGGTCCTGACCCACTTTGCTATTTATTTTGCTTGCTGACGACACTAATGAGACAGAAAAGCAAAAAGCATGTATTATTAGATCCTAACACATCCACTAAAGTGATGCATGAAGACCTGAATTCTCCAGCTGAGTCTGGTAGTCAAAAAGGTCTTTTTTTTTTCCCTGTTAGTGCTGCCTGAGTTCTTAAGACAGGCTTCTCCTAATCATCTTGAATACTCATCACCTCCAGATACTCAGGAATAGCCCCAAAATATTTCCAAAGGGACATACTTGAGGTTTGATAGCACCAGGAAAAATAGCACACCAAACATTTTTCTGCTTATAATATCATCTCCTTTGATGTTGCAAGAAGCCTGATGTCACAGGCTGTCTTAACACTCCTAATCGTAGTGGTTTCTTCCCCTGAAGTATTTTGCAGTACTAAGGAAGCTTGTGCATGGTGAAAAAGCACTGAAACCAATAATCTCAAGGAGTCAAGAATGGCTCAGCGCTTGAAGTTACAGCACAAGAGAGTTTTAGGAACTGCAAGATCTGGTGGCCACTGAAAACACAGGCAATGTACTCATCCTTTCATTGTGCCTAAGTTAGCATCCAAAGGCAGTTTACTATCATGTGAGCACAGGACCAATCTCCATAACAACCAGTCACATATGGTACTTAATCACTCCTGCAAGCCTTCAGTACATTTTCATTTCCAGAATACCATTATAGGATCTTCCTAGTTGATACGTTTTCAGGAACATGGATGAACTGCCACCATTGCTTCTCTTTTCTGAACTGAAAAGTCTGAAGAAAGTCATGAATAGGAAGACTGTCATTCCCCATTTTTGAAGGTGGAAACTAGCACAAAATTGGTCCCAGCAGTTTGCCCAAAATAAAACAAACAGAGGCAGATTTACAAGCCAGGAAATCGCTCCTCATCTCTTCCTATCCCTAACTTTCCTAACAATAGAGGTGTTCTGATCATCAGACCTGCTTTTCAACAGTCTCTTGTCATCATCCCCCTCCCATATAGAAAACACGAGCAGTAACCAACAGCAACAAGCAGAAAAATAAGGGGCAAAGAGACAAGCTTCAATTTGAGAAAAGGAAATACGAATTTTGACTTTAAGTACTGTTCTTCACTCATTCATTCTAACAAAACATTTCAGTTATAGTTAACCAAAACTCTGCTCACAGCCCCCACAAGGAAACAAAACTCTCTGCCCAGAAATCCATACTGAAAATTAAATTCTCATGGATGTATCACTTACTTTGTACAGTTAACAAGCAGCCATACTAAATGACAATATATCTGCTAGTAAGTCAACATCAGCAAACTTATCTACCCTGAAAGTAAATGGATCCTGTGAGTGTGTACTTTTCCCTTATATACAGGTCAAGCTGTAAGAAGGGCAAGAGAAGAATGCACACTGAAGGTAAAATGCATTTCAGTTTTAAGAAACTGATACAGCTTCTAAAAGATACAGAGCAATGCTGGAACAACCTACTTGGGTGTAACCCAAAACACACTGATGAAACCACAGTTATTAAAAAAGCATGTAAGTTACTTAATTACAGTAGAGATTGCATATAAAATGAACTTACCATCTCTGTCCTCATCATGAATATTCAGATACAAGTATTCCAGCCCTCTTCCTTTCTTGCCATGCTCTGCTCCCTGTATTTTGGTCATAAGTGTGGTTTTACCTGAACCATCGTCACCTGCCAGTAAGTTTTTACAGGGAAAAAAGACACTTTCAGAACATTAACTTCTAAAAAAAAAAAAAAAAAAAAAAAAGAAGGAAGATTTTTCAAAGATTTTTCAACTCTTTAAGTAACCAGAAGTATCCTTGTACATTTTCACACCATACTTGTATACTTGTTATTTTAAGTACTGCAGCTGAATCCAATAGCTTATACCAGGACTCAGTTTACAGAATCATAGAATGGTCTTGTAACTTTAAGTCTTAAACTAACAATAGCATGTGTGCCTTTAACATAGTAGAATAAACCAAACTGTTCTAACTTACTAAGACATACAGAGAAAGGAATGTTTGGCTGATAGGGGAAGGAACATCACGGGACTGATAACAATTAAGGAGACAGTAAATAAGACCAATGATGCCAGTCTTCCAGACAGCAGAGTGGTGCCCAGCGTGGAGCGAGACTGGAACAGAACATAAGCAAGGACATACCAGCTGCTAATTCAGCAGTAGGACCTTGCAAGCGTGCGCAAGCACTGAGGTCATTCAGTAAACACAATGAGGAAGACTACTGATGACCACTAAAGACCCCCACTCAGCAAGAAAGCTCATGCGTAATTTGGATGCAAATATTATAATTAGCTCCTGGGAAAGCTATGTATATGCATGAGTATGCTAAATATACAGCTGCTGCTGGCAAGTACTGGGTGTGCTCACCTTCACGAAACAATTCACGTGTGTGCCCAGCGCTGTAACAAGGAATGCCTGCTTGCTAAAACTCCAAACTGAGTCGCAGACAGTTTCTCCAACTGACTTTTATGGTAAAAGTCTGGCCCTGAACACTTCCAGGGATGGGGTAATAACAGCTCCTTTGGGCGACCTGTGCCAGCACCTCAGCACCCTCAGAGGGAAGAACTTCTTCCTAATATCGAATCTAAACCTACCCTCTGTCAGTTATTACATATATGTAATTATTACATATATTATATATGTAATTATGACATATATTTAAACAAACGGAATGTAAACTGAATGTTATAAATCTCATAGTGCAAAACAAAAAGTAGATCTGTGAGCCCGAAGACAATAACAGCATAGATCATATTGCACAACCTAATTTAAACAGACATGTCAGTTTGTTCACATCACTGCTTTAAACACCTTTGTTTCTACAAAAAAACAGCCCCAACCACCAAACTGCCCGCATGTGTTACTTACCAAAAACAAGAATATTCTTGCCTGATGGCAATTTAGATCTTGACCGGGTAGAAACTTCGCTCAGTATTGAGGACCTAGGAAAACAGCATCATTGTTGTTAGGCCGCACATGTGCATAAACACAACCCACACACTGCCCATTTGACAGCACCGATGAGCTCAGCAGATCCACACGGACCAATCCGGTCACATTCAGGCTATTTACGAACTGGATATGATGTTACACTTGGAGATGTAAGTTCATTTTAAAAGGCCGAAAGTATGCCACCTTTTTATGAAAAGCTTTTAGTTTCTGAAACGCATGCAGTAACGTTTTTTCTCCCATTGTAAGAGGCCAGATTACTGCAAAACATTAGTTTCCAACTGATGACTAACTCTTCCCACAATCCACCACTGTATTTTACACATAGCTTTTTCTGCCGTTATTAGTGTTTTCAAAAGCGTTAACTCAGAAACAAGAGTCGGGAACACCAGAGACCATGTCCCGTAGAGCCTTTCCCGCAGACCTCCCGCAGAGCCACATCTCCGGGACCTCGCACGCGTGCCCTCCCCACCCTGCAGCGATGCTGCCTCATCCCGCAGGCGCGGGGATCCCTCCAGAGCTAGGAA
>NW_009919754.1:0-6534 GCF_000696875.1 Nestor notabilis
TGCAGCTGCAGCTCCGCCAGGGATCGTCAGCTCCCTTCACTGCCCCCCTTCTTGCTCAACAAACCCGCGCTTCTCGGCTTCTCTCACTTCCTTGTTTGTATCTTCCCCACTTCACCCTCTCCATTATAATAGGGCAGCCCCCCCGCATTGCGTGAGCGTGTGCACGCTCCTTTGTAGCCCTGGTCTCCCAGCAACAGCCCCTTCTCCCAAAACACAGCTATAAATTATTTCATAGTCTCAAATCGCATTTTCTTGTTCACTTGTCTTCCTACACATTTTATCAGATTGTTTAGTATAAAACAGTTTCTCCCTCATGCAGACCAGGAAGGGAAGTCCTGGCCCGTTTTGGGTACAGCTGTTAAGAACAGGAGAAAAAAACTTCCCATTTCCTGCAAATTCCCACTGCATCGCGTGAAAAACTTTTAAAAGCCTGTAAAACAAGCTCAGGCCAAGTACGACATGAAGTCATGCAGCACAGATAAGTAAGTTCTGCTACCAAGGCATGTAAATGATTAAAAAATGTATCTACCAACTAAACGAGATTACGCTGTCTGTGTGAGACAGGAAGGAGTAACACACAAACTGGATGTAAAGCGTGATTTTTCCCTTAGTCACTCGATGACTTGCTTTGCGGGAAGAAGTCATGAAGCAAGCTTCCTGTAACGCTCTCTCACTTTTTCATGTTTCTGGATGATATAAACAGCTTTGCCAGATGGAAGGCCTTTCAGAAACCTGAATATTGCATGAATTATGCCTGGAGTATACTCATTTAAAGAAAACAGAATATTATCAGTAGTTCTTTTATATATATATTTCCTTAGGCCATCAGATGAGTATTTCCTAAGCCTATGTCATCTAAAGAGAGCAGGTGTTTATTTCCATCAGTAACTATTATTGAAAATTAGAACCAGAACTAATAATTTGACTTTAGAAATAAATCAAGTTTCATTTAGCTACATGAAGTGTATCTACATATAATTTCAGAACACTACAAATATTAAAGGGATTTAGTTCATTTGTTTATATGAATCACCTCTGGTTTAAAATACAGAAGTGAAATCTGACTTCAAATGACTTTCCAAATTTAAACACACAAAAATTATAGTGCAAGTCCCAGCATAATTTATACCCTGCAGTGGGCCTCTCAAAGCACTCATCAAAATCAATACATAATAGGCAAATGTCTAAATCCATATACCATGCTGACTGGTGGCATACTCCTTTTTCTTATGTCTTACTCCAGAGTTACCTAATCTCTCAATCACATTACCTTCTGCAACCCTTCCTCACACAGCCCCCTTTCCAAATTAGCTGTAATTTTCTCAAAGGTACCTTTAGCCAGTCCCTAGTCACATAGTTAAATGCATGTCGGTTGCCCAAATGAGTAATTTCTAATGATTCAATACTGTCCAAATTGAGTAAATTTTTACCTTAATGGCAAGTCAAAAAGATTACAGTCTATACAACATGGATTTTGGTACCAATGTAGAAACCTGTATACTCCCAAAATAAATGCAAAAAATGTCCTGGTTTCATAGATGGAAATTAAAAAGAAAACTTTTCCTAAAAGGGAAAAAGGTAAAAAGAATTTAGAAGAGAGATATTTTCTGTTCTTATCAAACACTAGTGAATTCATGAAGATTTAGGCTAAAGGTATATTTCAGCCTCCTTTAGAACCACCTTCAGAGTCACTTCTAAATACAAGTCTTTGTCCCCATCAGTGTACTGTGAAATACCAATAGTTACAAGTGGCTTCATAAAGAAAGAAAGAAAGAAAACAGATTCACCCTCTAAAAAGGCTGTTTTTCAGAGGAAAAGCAGGGTATATCCCAGCTACAAATACACCACTAAGCTCAAAAGCACTCCTAAGTTTCCCTTCTAAAGGCCACGTACAACTTATCATGGCCCAACTCCCTAACAAGACCCAGGATTACACTGTGTATCCTGCCATACTCATCCTTGCTTTTATGGAAAAGTAGTCCCAAGACACAGGCCACAAGAGACCTATGACACATTCCAAAGATGCTTACCTGGCCAATCAGAGGAACAGGTTTGAGAAACATCATGGAGGGACTCAGTAAGTGAATATGGATGTAGTCTACCTTGATGAAACATAAAAATGAAAATGTGATTCAGAAAAGTCTTTCTTTCAAGTGCAGCCTTCCTTCAAATGAGTACTTATTACCCTAGAACCTCAAGGAATGTATTTGGTATACAGTATACAAACAATAAATATAAAAAATTCAGAACTAGCATTTAAAAGATCATCTTCTAAATAAAAGTGCCCTTCTTTATAGTTTGCAAAGGACTCCAGAGGAATTTTTGGTCCCCTCCGAAATTTGAGTGATTATTTAGGAACTAAATGACACCTTTAAGGTCAAGTTTTAACCAGACTAGAAGAATTTGATTTCCATTTCTCTCTCAATGCCTACCTGTACAACAACTGTGGGTTATTTTTGAAGACTATATGCATCTTTGTAGGTACAGTTCATGTTCCTCAACTGAATCTCGAGAGCTATATAAAAAGACCTTATTTTCATACTTGCTTTAGAAACAATCTAAAAGTTACCAAAACCTCAACTCTTGAATATTACTGGCCTTTCTGCAGTAAAGTTCTTACAAGGGCTCTTTGTGCAACATGATCTGCTACATTTACATGAATCAAAGGCAGAGGTGTATGCACTGCACAGTTAGCCATGTATGAAGCCATTTGAAATATTCAATGTTACTGCTAACGTTCTTAAAAATGCAGCAGTGAAAATCTACAATTAATACAACAGGCTCCATTCAAGTGCAAACAAGGAAACATAGCCTCAAAAAAAAAAAAATCTATAAAAGCTTGATAAGAATAAATGTTTACAGGCACTTTTAAGGTAGTATTTGCGATTCACCTACAAACTGCAGGAACAGCAAAGAGTACAGCTAGAATTTGGAACAGGAAGCAGCAACCACCCAAAACTGCTATGATATTCGGAAGCAATTCTACAGTTCAGGAGGTGCTAGGGAAGACATTTACCATCAGAAGCCCTAAGTTCCAAAGCGACTAAGCTTTGTCCTAATATTAGCTACCCTCTTCCCATTTATACTCCATAACAACAATGTTCCAGTCACTTCTGCCATCCTGGAAGCCTGATCAGGCAAACATTTCCAGCATTTTCTGACCATGTTTATTGATATGAATGACAAACAGTTACTGGATTCACTACATCACTCTGTTTTTGATGAAAACCATCTAGGAATCTCATGAAACTCAACAGAGGAAAACGGAAAGTCCTGCACCTGAGTAGGAATAATCCCATACATCTGTACAGCCTTGGGCCAGCCAGTTGGAAAGCTGAGGGTCCTGAAGGACATTGAATTGACCATGAGCCAGCAATGTGCCCTTCTGTTCAGTATGCAGAATATCATTAGCTTTCCTTGCTGCAAAGGTACAAAACAAAAAATAACAAAGCCAAATTAAATATGTAAAAAAAGAACGCAACAGGATCCTTATTTATTTGGAAACTAGTAAGAAATTATGGAGTGAAGGCCTTTAGTGGAGGTTCGGTGGAATCTAGCATCTATTAAGTATAGCCCAATGACATTATACCTTCCTATTAAGAATCCCCTTTAGCAAGAAACTAAACTGAGACTTTCAGTCTACTCTAGACAAAGAATTTGCCTATTTAATGATTTCTCAAGAGTGCAACAACACTTTGAGAATACATGCAATAAGTAGCATACTTACAGATGAACAATACTAAGATGCAGATTTCTTTTATTTAGTTAGAAATATAAGGAAGAATTTTTCAAAGCTCTTTTTGTAGTTAGATGCCTTAAGCAACAGTCTCTCTGCTGCACTTTTAATATTCCCTCTACTCATAAGTGTACTGCAGCATATTTAATGCTTAAACACGTACAACGTAACTCTACCTAGAAGATAGGGAGTTTCTGCCTTCATCTCAGTTCTAGGTGTTTGTGAGGTTATCCAGACTCTGTGCAGGCTCCTGCAAGCACAGCAACCCTGTGTTCTGCTCGCTTACACTACTGCCTTGTTGAATACTGAATCAAACCCAGTGATTTGGGTGCTGATGTTGGAATTATCATTTACCCTAGCATGCCATCCTCTTATGAACACATCTCTTTCAGAAAATGCATTCTTCAAAAACAATAGAAGCTGTCAGCTACGAAAGTAAGACCACAGACCACCAGTCAGTTTTTTGAGCAGCCGGTTTATACGTATGGACTTCTGAAAAACAGACCAACTGCGGTGACTCTCCTCTGCCTCTAGGTAAAAAAAACCCACTGACCTCTTAAATGGTGTAAGTGTTCTACAACTGAACACTAACTAGAAAGCACATGCTGCACTCTGCTGACTAGGCTGCAGAGAGGTGGAGGCTTTAGTAGGGGCAATGCTGACATGTGAAGGACACAACAATACTCTTTTTTGTCTTTTTAACATGTTAACAACCCACCTCTTTCCTTATCTAGCCTCTTATATAATTTGAGTAGCTATAAGAGATACTAATGGCTTAGCTATTTTGCCAACTTCACATTCACTGTTACACCTCTCCATTCCTAGGCACTTCTGTCCCTCCTGATACATACCTCTAAGGTTTCCATTAAAAATTCTACTGGATCTGCTGTTCTACTGTACATTTCCATGATGTAGTGATTCAAGTAAAGTGAAGTAACAAATCAGAAGATTCTGCAGGATGGAACTGATCTCCTTGAGAAATTAGAGTCAAGAGGGTGGGGTCATGACAAATAAAATTGTCTCCCTCAAAAACTGTAGGAGCTTTTCCAGTCCTTTGGGACTGGCAGTAGAGATCATAGTTCCTTTTCCCGGAGAAACAACATTACTTGTAAAGACATAAAAATGTCTTCAGCTGCTAGACTCCACCAATTTTGCTGGGCCTCAGCCACTGCAATGCTTGCTTCAGAAGCTCCACAACAATCAGTGGTTTTTGCTCTTCTGCAATTATCTACATCTAGCCTATAAGTGAATGGCCAAAATCCAGATAATGCTAAACAGTCAAAAACTCATTTTACTGATCTTTAAGATTAGCAATGTATGTCTCGCTGGCTGTATGCTATCTACCCAAAACAAACCACCCAGCCTTACTCATCTTTGCATATTACTGCAATGAATCCCTAAGCAGGTACAAATGGGTACTACAGCTAAACTGAATCAGAAGCCAAAGCAAACTTAATGTGCAGATAAAAGAAAAAAACCTTCTGTGGTGTCAAGAGTTTCAGATTCTCCCCCTGTATTACCCGATTTCAGCAAGCAGCTGCTAAAATATTGGAAGCTACTAATCCTTGCAACACCGCAGTTCTCACAAGACGATATTGTATCCTACTTATCTTCTTCTAGGTAGGACCCTAGCCCTGTGTGTCTCCACACAAGTGATTGGAACCACAGAATCATTCAGGTTGGAAAAGATCTTTAAAATCGAGTTCAACCATAAATCTAACACAGGCAAATCCACCATTAAACCATTTCCCCAAGTGCCACACCTACACATCTTTTCAATACCTCCAGGGATGGTGGCTCAACCACTTCCCTGGGCAGCCTGTTCCACTGCTTGACCACCCTTTCAGCGAAGAAATTTTTCTTAATATCAAATCTAAACCTCCCCCAGTGTACTTGAGGCTGTTTCCTCTTGTCCTGTTGCTTGTTACTTGAGAGAAGAGACTGACTCTCACATCACTATACCCTCTTTTAGTAGCTGTAGGGAGCGAGGTGCCCCCTGAACCTTCTTTTCTCCAGACTGAACAACCCCAGTTCTCCCCGCCACTCCTCACAAGACTTGTGCTCCAGGCTCTTCACCAGCTTTGCTGCTCTTTGGATGTGCTCCAGCACCACAACGTCTTTCTTATAGCAAAGGACCCAAAACTAAACACAGTATTCGAGGTGTGGTTTTAACAGTGCCAAGTAGAAGGGGATGACCCTATATACTGACTTGTGTGCTGTAAGCACACAGAGTGGAGCACCTACTCCTGAATTTCTTAAGCGCTGAGTAGCTTAAGGAGTGCTGCTTTCTGCACTGCACTTTAGAAGCTCATCACAACCTGTCCGGATGCTAAATAACAGCAATATCAACACACATTCAGTTCTGTAATTCGACATTTGCATGACTAGCAGTGGAGCCATTGCAGAAAGCTTACTCCATGTGGATGCAAAAGGAGAGATAACCTAAGCAGGCTTATTTGCAGGTGGTGCTTCCTCGGTAAAGGATGAGGAGGGAAGCCTGTAACTTACCTGCAGAATGCACAATATCACAATCAAAAGTACTAAGAAGGAGGAAAATCCTCCAAAATAAACAAAAAAAAAAAAACCCCACCAAAACAACAGAACAAAACCAAACCAAAAAAACACACAAGGACGCTCGGAAAAGCCTTTCTTATCTGAGGAGACAACGAAGGAACTGTGGTCACTCTCTGGAACCCACGGATGTCGGGACAGCACCACCCTCACCGCAGCCGGCTCGTACCTGCAGGCGCCCTGCCCGGGCCGCGGCCCAAGGCGCCCGCGGGACTCCACTTCGGGCA
>NW_009919755.1:0-237 GCF_000696875.1 Nestor notabilis
ACTGTCAGAGAGTGAAAAGCAATATGCCTTTCTTACTGATGGGTCCTGCCATGTTGCGGGAAAGCATCGGAGATGGAAGGCAGCTGTGTGGAGTCCCCTGCAACAAGTTGGGGAGGCCTGGCAGGTTGACTATATCACACTCCCACCGACCTGCCAAGGCAAGCGCCATGTGCTTACCATGGTGGAAGCAACCACCGGATGGCTGGAAACATATGCTGTGCCCCCCGCCCCTGCCCA
>NW_009919755.1:535-10199 GCF_000696875.1 Nestor notabilis
CCAGCCCAATCAGAACTTTTATGTACTGTAGAGGGGGATAAAGTTCCTGTGGTGCACATAAAGAATTTGTTGGGGAAGACAGTCTGGGTTATTCCTGCTTCAGGTAAAGGCAAACCCGCTCATGGAGTTGCCTTTACTCAGGGACCTGCATATGCTTGGTGGCTATTGCGGGAAGATGGGGAATTCCAACGTGTACCTCAAGGGGATTTAATTTTGGGGAAAAACAGCCAATGAACTCAATTGTATGCTATTGCCTGCTATATAGAACACTTTTGTAGCTCACCAGCTAGATGTCTTCAGGTCACCAGCAACCGACCCTGACTTCCCTCCCGTCATCACCCCAACAAAGAATGAGTTTGGATGAAACCAGATGAGCTCAGCTGTGACCAGACAAGTCGTCAGCAGTGGTGTCATCAGCAGGCAACAATCCAACACTACACACTGTCCCTCCTGCCCTGAGAGACTGTGACAAGAGATGGAGCCTGACATCATGAACTGGATGAATTCAGCAGCTTTGTTAGGATCGGTCCATGGACTAAGGAATGCTATCTCTCTCTTTGTGTGGGTGTGGGTGTATAAATATATGAGACAAAAGTGATGGTATATTGAAAAGTGTGGTATCAGAGCATGATGTGTGGATACTGTCCACAGTGGCCTAGATCACTGCTTGGGTCGGGCTGGGTATCCGTCAGCGGGTGGTGAGCATTTGTATCCTCTCCTCTTGTTATTTCACTTATCCATTAATATAATAGTATTCCTCTTATCATTATTATTGGTAGCAGTAGTGGTTTGTATTATACCTTAGGTACTGGACTGCTGTTGTCTCAACCCGTGGGAGTTACATTCTTCTGATTCTCCTCCCCATCCCTGCAGGAGCCAGGGGAGGAAGAGGAGGAGGGAGTGCGCGAGAGGCTGTGTGGTTCTGAGTTACCAGCTGGGCTTAAACCACGACACCAGTTTATGTGCTAGAAATCTGCATTGGGGAATTAATCAATAATCTTTAATCTTTCTCAGAAACAGGTCTAAAATTGCATGGTACAATCTGAGGTTACTATGAGCAAGCTCAGTGGCAAAAAGTGTAGCACCTTTAAAACTCTACCAGCAGATGTTGGGTGTCTAAAAGAGTGTCCAATTACAAGGCTAATAAGAAAATAAGG
Source organism: Nestor notabilis (assembly GCF_000696875.1). Lineage (NCBI taxonomy): Eukaryota > Metazoa > Chordata > Aves > Psittaciformes > Psittacidae > Nestor > Nestor notabilis. The sequence continues at coordinate 1,693 of NW_009919755.1, forward strand.
AAGGAATTTTTTTTTTTTTAAATAATGAATAAATGAAACTTATTTCTTTCCATTTTATGAGTAATTTAAATGTGTAATTTGACTTAGAAATATATACATGTGTGAGCAAAACTCTATAGTATTTCTTTAAAATGCTCTTAATTTCAGTAAGAACTGACCCTAAATAAGATAATAAAGAATGATAAACCCCCCAAAATCTCAGTTTTAATCTATATAATATACATCACTCATTTATTTGTCCTTTTACTCTAACTTCTAACAAATGTTTGAGCAACCTATTCCTTAAAAAAATGATCCAGGAACAGAAATTCTACAGATTCAGTTGGCAATCATTTCAATGACTAAATATTTTCATAGAAGCAATTTTTCCAGTATCTGGCCAAATTGCTCCTTAACAATGTATAAATCCAATGTATAAATCTAATACCATTGTATAAATCTAATCCAATGTATAAATCTAATACCATTGGATTTATACCAATATATCCAATATATACCAATGGATTACATACCATTGGTATATATATACCAATGTATATAAACCAATACCAGCCTTATTTCCAACCCAGTAGAAGACTGATGAATTGTGCCTTCTAGTACAGTTTTCAGTACCATTTTTAGCACTATTTTTCATAGTTGCACAATGTCATTGAGTCATCTTTTTGTCTCCCCTTTCCTAGATTACAGAAACACAAACTGTACACTTTCATACTGCTCATTTTTTTAACCTTTTGGACTAGCACACATGATTTTAAGAGTGAGCCTAAATATGGACTTTTGATTATGCTTTTTGGGAACTGTAGGCTGAGTGAAATTCTACTTCCCCTGTCTTACACAGGATACTTACTTTACACTTTCCATAAACAGTGAGGTGGGCAAGTCCTCACATACCCACCCCAAATTCAGTACTCAAATGGTCTTTTTTTCCTTCCTTTTATAACTAATACTCTTAAAATATGCCCGTTTATTAAACCAAATCATTTTAACAATGATCAATTAAGTAATTACCACCTCTTTTACTGTTTAAAATTCTAACCAGTTTCATAAATTTGGTGGACTAAAGGAGATATTTTAAATGAACTTTCAGAGTTTGTTCTCACAAAGAAAGGGTTTGTATCATATCAAAGAATTCCAACAGTATGTCTTCTCTCTTGAATGATTAGCTTAGTGATTAAATTTCTTAATAAAATAAATCTGAAAATTTATGAAGTTAGAGATTTGATGGAATGTTTTTTCCCTTTATTGATACTTATATACATTAATATTTATAATGTGTCTTTAGTATATACATATGTAAACAACTATGAAAACATTATATAAATAAGAAATCATATATATTTTATGCAGGAACATATATTTATATGTCAAAGATGAACATCATCACAGTATTAGGTTTTCACTTGGTAGAATTTGGTTGCCGTTAAAGGTCCCAATATCAACCTGAGAGAGTGCAACCTCTTAGGTTACAGACTTCATCTACCCCTGCAGCTGTGCCTTTGTCAGCTAAAGATGATGTTCCTCCCAGTCGACTCTGGCTAGATATTTTTTCAACATTAATTGTTTCTATGGCATCTGAGAACTTACGAAGAGCTACTAAAGATAATTTGAAATATCTGTTTATATAATATTGCATAAGCTTTATATTAATTGTTGTTTCAGGATAAACTATCAGCACTCTCAAAAACCTTGGTTTTACTGACTAGTATGTTTGGCCTTCTCAGTCCTCTTCTGACTGTGAATACAGGCAGAAGAGGAAAAGATGTCACATGAAAAGAATATATTTTTCATATATGCCAGGTGAGAACAGCACTGAGCAAGAGACTTACTTTGCAGGTATCTTCAGGGAGAAACAACTAAAACTGTGTCTTGGCATGATTTTGCAGAGGTGGGAAATTAAACATTGTGGTGAAATTTTTCTATAAAGTAGAATCCAGTGAAATTATTATGTGGCTTCCACTTAAAAGTCCCATTTTGCAAATATAAATGGCAGTTGCTGTTGATGCACTACAGTTTGAACAGTGCAAAAGGATGTCTCCTTTAACGCTAGCCATTCTGTCCTATCACATTATGGGCCTTTCCATTAGAGTGTGCCAACACACAGCTGATGAAACATCACATGATTGGGTAGATAAAACAAAGCCAACTACACTGACTAGTTACCTGCTGCCAGTCTAGTGTTTGAGCTGGCTAGTCAGTAGCTGAAGCCCTGCTAGAGCCAGAGAGAAGGCAGTTGGAAGTCTCTTGTCACTTCACTGTCCACTGATTTTAATATGCCCCCAGATACTGCAGGAGGCAAGCTAGTGCGGTAATGTTAAGAGAATATTTACTTAATAAAAGGGATATTTTTTGATACGTCTATCCATGGAACAGAATAAGCTGTTACTTATTTTTAAATCATTGCTTATAACATTAATTTCTTAAAAGGGGACAAGTGTCATTCACAGAAACCAAAGGTCTTCAACTCTGTAATGGGCATAGCACAACAACAGCAATGCGAGATGCTTACCTTTTATCAACAATTATAGTTCATCTGTGATCTTGATAAAATGTTTCTGATGTACAGTTTCCTGATAATTGGTACCAATACTTCATGTGCAAAGTCTTGTCAGCTCAGCAGTTAGTGCCCGTTGAACATGCTTTGGTCTCATTTTTGTTGAAATACAGGATAGAAAAGAGCATTTTGGGTCATCATATTCATTGCCCCACTGTCACAGACACCATGTCATGTAACTGTCTCCTTAAATTTACAAGTCTCAAAAGGCAAGTTAGTTTATTTATCCCTGCTGGATTTACTGGATGTTTACCCCAAATCTACACTTTACTGAAGTTCAAGAATATTCTTATTCTCAGCCCATTACTGCCCAGTGTATATGAATTTGTTCCTATGCCAGCCTGGTTTATCTGTTGTTTATCTTTTATGTACTTTACAAGAGGCAGTCACATTCCCTTACATCCTCTGCTAGACTAACCAAATCAAGGGTTTCAGTTCCTTTTTCTAAAATAAGTTTCTGATCATCTTAGAGTATATTCTGTTCAAGGCTTAAATAATTTCTCCATGCGGCTTCTAAGAAATTGCTAACAATGGCAACTCTTTTTGGGTACTCTTGTTATTGTTATGTCAGTATCTACCAATATCTATTCAAAGGGAAAACCAGAACCCTGTCCTATTTTAAGAGCATGAAGAAAGTCATAATTCCTATGAGAATGTGCCAGCCCTGAAGACACTGGCAAATGTTCCACACATTGTTCTTCAAAAGACAATGAATTTGGACCAAGATTCCTGTTGAGGTCATTTGGATGGTATGTTGTCTTTATTTGAAGTCCATGTTTGCACTTCTTTCATGATGAGTTGGAATAGATATTCCCTAACAGTAACTAAAGTTTAATAGGTTTCATATATACTGTGAAGAAAATTAACCAACTAAAAAACCAAACCAAACCAAAAAACCAAAAAACCCAAACAAAACAAAACAAAATTATTGAGCTTTTCTGACTGTCTTATCTTATTAAACTATCCTGAGCATTTTGATATTGCTTTTTTCCAAAGAGTCACTTGAAAGAAAAAAATATGTTTTACAGCAAGGATTGTCTACAAAACAACCTAATCAAAATATTATTAAACAATTACACTGCAGTAGGCTGTTTAATGAAGTGTTTTCAGTGCAGTTTGAACATTAATAGCAACAGTGTTAAGCTGCTTTGTGCTGTGTTTATCAAACAGCCTGGAGTAATGTGAACTGACTAACAGCCAAATAAAATCCTGAAGCGCCTTTGACAGACAATATACTTGTGCCAGTCCAAATCTCGTCATGCATTATTATTGAGCATGGAAATGACAAAAAGGAATGTCAAGAGCTTCTATGTAGTGTATATCATAGTTTGTTCCATGATAACGAGGGGCCTCCTGCATTCCTCATGTCTGTCCTATGCTCTAACAGGGATTTGAATCTGAGCAGGAATTTGAAGCTGCAGAATCTGTAGCTGTGTGGAAAGTTAGTTTAGATTTCTGTTCAGATCCAGAAACTCTCCTGGGTTGTAGCTAGGGGTACTTCATCAACATGTAATTTACAGATAGTCACTGGATCCCAAAGGTTCAAATCACTTTAAAAGAAGAGAAGAATACTCAAGTGAATGAGGAAATGGCCTGTTAGAATCTTTGCTGACTAAACCTTTTCTAAAGCTCAGTATCTCTGAGATTTTTGCTTATTTTAGCAAGAGGCCAGCAACAGTATATCCAGCCAATCTTGGAGAAATAGGCAGATATTTCAAGAGTTCATCTCCAAAGCAATAATCTAAATTTTATTAAGAAGATCTACTATTGCTGAATGTCAGCAAAGATGGAAATGGATAGAGTGTGAAAACACAGAGCCAAATTTAGATTTAAATCTGAACTTCCTAGGGATGGGTTGCATTGCCATTAATATAAGTGGGGGAAATAAAGGTGGATAATGTGAGAATCTGTAACATTGTAATAATCTTTCATAGTTAGCCCAGCTATGGAACCTAGAGTAATGGCTGATAAGCTATGTGAATCATCTTTAAAGATGATTTAAAATTACTGTCAGCTTCACCCCTCTGCTACCCTAAAACAGAGTTGTCCTGAAAGAGACAATGTCTCTACTTCACCTTACCTCAGTCAGAAGTCTGACTCTTACCTAGATGTAAATAGAAGTGACTTTAGACAAGGATGTTGGACTTTGTGCTGAAGAAACTGAGCTGAAGGCATGCTTTCTTTTCTGGCAACTCTGCTCCATGTGGAGGAAGAAGAAACATAACTTTTCACTTGCTGTTGGAATAGGCTAGGGACTACCACTGCCCAAGTGGCTGGGACATTGCCTTCAAATTGGGCCTGTCTCTATATGGGTGCCTAGGTGTAGACTACACCCTGGTTATTTTACTGTGGCATTGCTCAGAAGCCTTGCAGAAGCAGTAAGAAACTATCACCATCTGCTTCTCCTCATGATTAAGGGTAGGCTGAGCTCCAATGTTCATTTATTTTAGTCCCAACCTGCTCTGCTTCAGTTTTTATTACATGCCCTTTGCCTGAAATGTGTGTAGGCTTTCATAATTTTATCACACTGCCACAAGAAGACTAACTGTTGATGTTAAGATGTGGGTAACAAGTGCTGTTACTATGGTAAAATATAATGTCATCTTACAGCAGTAAATGTTGCATAGTAGAGAATCTACTGTACTGTGGAGAGAAGACCAAGTTACATCACAGTTGTAGCAGGGTGAGAGTGTTAGAAAACTTGGTGGGCTCTAAATCAGTTATACAGCTTACTTTGTACAGCAGCTTGTTCAGTTTCTTATGACACCTAATCATTTTTAGCCTTCTAAAAGAAAATTTAGTCTAAGTTTTGCTGAAATGCTGGAGAAATTGCTAGGCTGAAGTACTTTTTTTCTTAGCAGCCACAAAAGCCAGCAAAGTTGGAACAATGTTTTGTCTCTCTTTTCCAACTTAACAACACAAGGCACTGATTACAGTAATTCTCACATCTAAACAACTTCCTCCTCCACTTCCAAAAATATCTTTTTCCACCCACCATCAAAGTGTTTCCTAATAGCAGAGAGTGAGCCCTAAAGGGGTGGTTGCCAAGAGATAATTGGGTAACATACTCCTGAGACCTGAGGTGTTGGAGGCATGGCTTAGCTGTGCTTTGCCTCACGACACCCTAGGGATGTGATACAGGCAATTGAAGTTTCTGTTTCCACTTATGCCTCATTGCCTCAGCATGCCAGATCACTCTCACGCAATTCTTGATGGTACTTTTGTGCCTAATATAGTCTATACTCATGAGTTCTGCAACACAACAATTTCAGCAGCAGTAGCTATAGCATGACACAACAATATTAGATCTGGGAAAAAAAAAAAAAAATCCCAAACTACAGGTTTATATTAGCAGATGTGGATTTTTGAAAAACAATGCATTTTATGGGAACATAGTATCCATGAAGGAAACTACCAAGCTCTTTATTTTCTCTTCTGATCATATCTATTGGAAGAATTCCACTGTCATATTAATTTTTTAATTGCGATTGGGGCTGGGGAAAAGTATGACCACTGGCCACTGAATTTGGGACTACAAATACAATGAAGACTGTACCCAAGTCACATTTGCTGAACAGCTAAGACTGAAATGGAGAATTTAAAAGAGATACCATAAAATTTTGTATGAGGGACAAAAGAAAAGAAACCAACATAAAAAACTGTGCCCACACAGCCTTAATCTTTGATGAAAAAGGTATTGAAGAAGAAGAAATGAGAGATCCAGATATTCCTTTCTTTTTGGCTACAAGACAGATGGGTTAAAAAAAAAATAAAAGAAAACAGTCCTCTGTTTCTATTGTTCCAGCTTTTCAAACCTCTAGGGCATGAGCAGTCAGATGTTTACTTCCAGTAAGGTGATTGAATTACCATTTTCACAAAAGAAAAAAATATTTTACAGAAAAATTTGCGGAGGCATTATAAAAATATTTAAGAATGATATTTCCCCTGAAACTTCATGTAATGATCTGCACTTTTCGTAGGTTTGGGGATTTTTCCCTTTTACTTTATATCTGATCTGCTCAGTGTTTTTTTGTTTTGTTTTGTTTTTCTCACTGAAATTGTGATTACAGACTAAGCACTGCTTTTCACAATGCCATTGCCAATGTCTTTAAATTGCTAGGCATGGAAGTGCAGAGGCCTTTAAAAAAACTGAAGACCTCTGAAACCTCTCACATAAGTTGATTTTTAATTCTTAAATACCGATATTACTGAAGTTGGATGGTCTCCAGTATGTCAGTTTATCCTATCACCTACAATTTCGTAGTGTATCAGTACATAGAAAGTTTTTCTTCTTGTGATAATTGAGTTGATTTCTTAGCACAAACTCTTAGGAGAAGAAAAAACAAAGATGACTCCATGAATTGATGTAGTTAGAAAGTAGAATTTGTCTCTTAAACATTGCTTTCCTTGGTATCAAAAGCTAATTATAATATAAAAACAGATATATCACAAAACATTCCTGATGTTGTTCAAAAAACCCAACCTAAAGTAGAAGTTTGACTAGATAATATGTTACATAACATCAGGATTGTATCACAATTTTTCCTTAAGATCACTCTTTTATGTTTTTCCTGGTTTGTTTTGTTTTGGTTTGGTTTTTTTTTTCAGACAGAAACAAAGCTCAGCACAGCTTTATATCTAACTAAAAGAATTAAGTCCCTCCACTAATGAGAGAAGTGTGAACACTTATGCATCTATTTACTTTTTATATTTTTAAAATATTTACTTGTAGAAATATCTACATATCAGAGATGTTTTTGCATGTAGGGCACACTTGCATCTATCTTCCCAAAGCCTATCTATCTACCCATCCAACAGAGCTATGGCACACGTTCTGACATTTAAAGTCCTGTGGTGACAGCCCTCTAGCTAGAAAAGAAGTTCTATTCCTGTATCTATTCCTATATCAATTAAAGCCACAATATGGATAAACTGCACATTTATTCATCTGATATTTCTATTTGTTTGAGTGATTGCCAAGTAACAAAAGCTGTATTATGAGGCTTGCACGTTAGATATCAGCTGCTGCCACACTTTGTTATTTGCTAATGTACTGTAAACAAGTAAAGAGTCAGGACTCAAACTGGGGGTCTTTCAAACAGGGTACATTTGGAAGACACGTCATATATAAGCAAGAAATCAAGTTAGCACTAATATTACTGATACAAGTATTATACAACCTAATTCTTAAAGTATTCAATGTGTCTACAACACTATCTTAATTTTCTAGAAGGAAGTCTTCCCTTGAACACTTTATGTTGTATTTTCTCAGCATAAATAAATATTCAAGATGAGGTGCCTGACCTGTCCTGTCAAACACGCCTAGAAATGATACTGTTATGACATGATTCAGTGATTAGTCAAGAACAGACACTGTTTTCTGTGGACATGAAATAACAAATCTCTGAATAACTGCCTGTTTGACACCCAACATTCAAGTTCTAGGCTGAATCATCAAAAATAAAACTTTCCAACCTCAGAAGAAGGATTATTCCACTGACTAGAATTACTTAACTGTCAATGCCAGAACTAGAGAGTCAGCACATAGCCTGGTTTCTGTTCTGTCTTAATTAGTGGAGTTGAAATACAATTAGGATCCCAAGAAAAAATATATGGTAGAGTTAAGTTCCCATCCAAGTCTAATCTCATAGTAGACAGTTACAACCAGATGATTTTGAAATATGGAGACTCTTACAACTCTACATTTTCCAGCATTTGACTCCTGCTACATTCTGACTCAGAAATACACCTTCATTTTGCATCATGTTTAATCAGGTATATGAATCATAGAATCATCGAATCATAGAATAGTTAGGGCTGGAAAGGACTTTAAGATCATCTAGTTCCAATCCCTCTGCCATGAGCAGGGACACCACACACAAAGCTATGTCACCCAAGGTTCTTCCCAACCTGTCCTTCAACACAGCCGGGGTTGGAGCATTCACAACTTCCTTGG
>NW_009919756.1:0-232 GCF_000696875.1 Nestor notabilis
CACCCCAGAACCAGGGGAGACACCCCCGTCTATCCCAGCACCGTCCCACCTCCAGTCTTGGTGCTGCTGGTGGATAAACCCCACGCACCAGCGGTGCCTGCTCCCCACCTTCACCAGAACCCACCCTACCTACCTGCTTTGGGCTCTAAGGGCAGGTGAGCTCTTGGGCTGCGGGAGCTGAGCTCCAGCGAGGAAAAGCTGGAGCTGGGAACAGCCAAACCCACTGGTGGGG
>NW_009919756.1:291-5512 GCF_000696875.1 Nestor notabilis
AGCCCGGGCAGGGTGACCCCAGCCAGCCTTAGGGCTGTGGGAAGGGAGCCCCAGCACCACCCCGCTGGTACCCACCACCCCAGAGCAGGTCGAGAGCCCCGTTCTCCTTGCAAAGGTCCAACCGAGGAGCACGAAGCCCTGCAAGGACACAGATCTCCTCCAGCCCATCAGGACCAGGAGGAAGAAAGGAGCTGGGCAGTGCTCAAATCCTCTCTCAGCGAGGCACCACGGGACAAAGGAGACGTGCAGGGGCAGCGTGTGAAGAGGTAGAAGTTTATTGGAATATAAACATTCAGATAACCTGTAAGATAGAAAAAACCCAACAACAACATATACAGACACTTGTTGGAAGGAGACGTTGAGGTATTTATCCACCGCCTAGGCTATCACATCTTTATTTAGTTATCTTCTTTTCTTTTTAAATAGGTAAGAAAACTAGTAGCAAGGCTGCTGCAGCTGCTTGGAGAACCGGTGTTCCGGTGTGATTCCCTACGGAGCACGCACGCACGCAGGCGTGAGGCGTTCACGTTCACCTTGGGAGCAGAGCAGCCTCCCCCTCGCCTCTTCCCCCTTTCCCAGCTCAACCCGACACTGGGATCTGCCAGAGGAGGAGAAGCAGGTTTGGTTCTGTGGTTTCTGGGTTGGACGTTGAACCCAACTGGCGACTCCCCCCCCCCACTGCAGCAGGAGCATCGCAGGCTGCGTGGAAGCAAGCTGGGGGCTTTCTAGTTTTGGTGTATGATTTTTGGCTGCTCGCTGCAAAACCTTGGCTGGTCTGGAGTTGAAGAGAGCCTTCAGCCACACTGCGGAGCAGAGCACTTCACCCGAGGAACACTCCTACCCGCAGTATCAAAACCCTGAGAACTCTACAATCGAACACGGGCGAGTGAAATGAAGGGGAGCCGGGGCAAGGGGGGATCCCCCGTCCTCACTACTGCCCCATCCCTGCTGCTGGGTTCCGTAACCCTGGCCCCAAAGCCCGGCACCTCAGTAGATCTGGAGCTCAGCAAAACAAGGGTTAAGCCAGTGTCAAAGCCAGGCTTAGGGGAAGGGTTACTCTTCACAGTCTGAGTGGCCCATCCTCACCGTGTGCTGAGGAAGGACCAGTTTATTGTCGCAGCTTATTTTTTACTGAGGTATCTGTTACGCATCTCGACTTGCTTCTTTCCCTGAATTGGATACAAAACAATCTGTTAGTCCCTGTCTAGTTCCAGTCTAGTTGTGTAAAGCTTATAAACATTAATACTCTAGTAGTGTCAAAGCTGTTTGAGCAGTTCAGTGATTCGAGTGCCTTTCTGTGCAAGAACACACAATGTTAGCATGTGATACATAAGCAAAACCACCCATTACTAAACCTCTGCTCCCCAGGACCAGAGAAGAAAGCATAAGAAAAGCAAAAAGTGCCCCGGTCCCACTCAGAGGAAACCCCACCCCCAAATAAAACCCAAAACCAAATATAAAAGGGGAAAACCCAACAATCTGAATGAGCCCCAGAGGCTGGAAAAAATCCTTTCCAAGGAGGAAACATGGTGGGGGCCTGTGGGATCTGCCAAGCAACTGCCCCACAGCCAGCAAACAGCTTGGCCTCCCCATGCCCAGGTGAGGATTGGGATATTTGGGAGCAGCATCTCTCTCAGGACACATGCATCCTCCTCTTCCTCCTCCCCTCAAGTCCACAGGATGGCAGGTAGCTGGATAAATCGACCCCTAGTATCTCAACTAACCATCGAGAGAGTGTAAGAGCCTCTTGCAACTAGGAGGTGCTGCCCATGGCTTGCATAAGCCTTAGCACGAGCACTCGAGGCCAGAGCAGCAGCACAGCCAAGGAGTGCTGGGGATTACAAAGGAGAAGCTGACATCTGAGAGTTTAAGGGATTATTAATTCATATCTATGTATGTTTTTAAGCCCAATCCTCCTACTGCTGACAGGGCCCTTCCTGGGGTGCTATCTGGCTCTGTGCTTTTTAAAGCCATGGCTTTTCAGTAGTATAAAACAAAGAGCTGCTGGGTGCAGGACATCCTGGGAGCACAGGGCTTCTTCCCAAAGGCTGCCCGGCGTGGCTTAGTCTTGCAGTGCAGACACAAGTAGCTCGATGTGGGATAAAGCAGTGGCTGGGTGCAGCACTGCAAGACTGAGCCGTGCTTCCAGGGGCCAGAAACGGTGTCTGTGTCACATAATGTGCTGCCTAAAGCAGAGCTGGCACCTCCAAGCTGCCCTGAGCGTGTCTGCTCATGGCAAGCACAGATGCTGGAGCTTGGAGACACCCTCATGTCCAACATGAAGGACAGTAAGGGGTTGCTCGTGCCCGCTTCTCCTACCTCTACCTGGCCTCCTGTGCCATGCACGTGTCCTGGGGCAATGCTGCTCACCTTGTCCCCCCGCTGGCTGAAGGCTGGGGAAGCCAGTGCTCCTTTGCTCAGCCTTTTTGTTTGCCTTTTGCCAAACTTTGTCTTTGGTGATAGAGTCAAAAATAAACAATAAAACACAACGTCAGCAAAACCACATATAAAAAACAAGCGATAAGATATGCCAATACTTCCTGAAGAGGTTAAAAACCAACCAACCCCAAACAAACAAACAAAAACCCCCAACAACAAGTACATATCTGAGGTATTTCATCTGCTCAACAAAACCTGACTCGGGTCTGGAGGATGGGAAGGACATCACCAGGGCAGGACGGTGCTTGGACCCCATCTCCAGGCTGGGGAAAGCAGGGGTGGGAAAGGCCAAAGAAGAGGGACAGGATGAGACCACCTGAGCTCATGGAGTCATTAAGGAGAGCCAGGGCCAGCCTTTGCTTGCTGTCAGCTGGAGGTTTGAAGGGAACAAGGGCAAGGAAGGGCTTGATTTCCTTTCCTCTGCTTCCACCCAGCAGAGCAAAAGGTCTCAGCTCAACTGAGCTGCTTTCTTTTTGCTCACGTGCAATTTGAAGGGGACTGGGCTTGTTCAGAGACCAACAAGATGATGTGTGTGATGTTAACCACGACACCCGTGCACACCCCACGGACCTGCTGAATTCCATCAATGCATCCCCCTCTGTGGTCTTGGCGCCCAGATGTGGAGTGCTTCTTCCAGGGGCTACTGAAAGACACCTTATGAGAAGGAAGTCACCCTGGGAAGCCTCCATCAAGCTAAGGTTGTGTCACGGGGGCAGAGGATCAAAACACCAAGCCACAAGCAGTTCAGGGTGAACGTCAGTGAGATGAATTCCTCAAGGGGAGACACAGACAAGGTGAAGGGCATTTAAAACTCGGCTGAAAGCCTGAAGGCAACAGGCGTGACGAGGCTGGCACCAGCCAGGAGGATGAATTAGCTGATGGAATGGTTTTTAATGTGTCTGTGGGTCAAAAGTGAGGTCCTGCCCCTCTTGCCAAGGCCTTAGAGAAGGGAAAGGAGGCTCCTAAGCCAAGAGCATGTGTTCAACATATGAACACCAGACCGCAGCAGAGCCTGGAGAGGAAAAGTGAGGAAGCAGAAGCCTTCTGCAGCACAAGCCATGGGAGGATGGGGTCTCAGGATTGTCAACACATGGAGTTGTTTTGTGGGAAGAGTCCTGGTGGCTGCTGGCTCAAGGAGAACCAAGTTTCCCTGCCCCATCTCCAGCTCTTTCCACCTGCCTTGGTGACGTCTTGGCCATCTCTCACCCATCCCACAGCTCCTAGAGATGATCCCTGATTGGAAACCCACCCCTCAACAGGAACACAGCAAACCCTGGGAGGAGAAGGAGGAAGAAAACAAAAAGCAAAAGGGAGGAGAGAAAGTGGAGAACAAAGAATAAAGGCTGGACAAAGAGACGATGAAGAAAAACTTGCTGGCGTGGAAAGGTTTCAGCAGCAGCAGCATCATCATCCTGCTGTTGGCCAAGCCCAAAACCAGGTTCCTTGAGATGAGGTAAATCTGTGCGACTCCTTCCTGGCTCGCTCCCTGTGGAGAGCAGGGAGGAAGCTGGAGGCCAGTGTGAGAGACAGCAGGCTGGGCCTTCCGTCAGAGAGACCAGCTGGGGGAGGGCTCTGCGCCGGGGGTTCCCCGCGATGAGGTAGGGCTGGGAGAGCAGTGGGAGCTGCTGCTGCTGGTGCAGGAGCTTTGGGTGCTGGAGCCTGCAATGAGGTGGACGACGGGCTTCTGGGCAAAGAGCACTCCTGCAAGGCAGAGAGAGGGGAAGGGAAGGGTTATCGGGACTAGGGGGGGGCACGGCTGAGGCGGAGAGGGGAGAGCGCAAAGGGTATCTATCCAACCCCAAACAGCCCAACAGAAAGGCTCAGGGCAAAATCGAGCAGGCCTGTGGCGTCAGTGGTCACCAAGATACAGGGAGGGATCCCCTGGGACTTGCTCTGGCAGCCTTGTGCTCACAGAAGGCAAAGATCCCAAACGGCTTCAACACCGTTGGAGGAGAAGCAGCTTTGACCGTGCTGCAGCACCAGGCCTCCCACCTTGGCTCTGTCACCTGTGTGACCTGCAGAAGTGAAACGGCTTGAGCAGAGCACGGGGGGGACAATCCCCACTGCCCAGAGATGTGGGAGGTAAACCTGAGTAAAGCCACTCCTCAGGAGAAGAAGGATAATACTCCTTCCTACGAACACAGCTACAGACATCCCTTCCTTTAGGGGTTTAACACAAGCACCACCAGATGGAAAGGGCATTCATCCCCAGGACCAAAGGCAGGAGAAACCACCGCCTGCTGAGCTCTCCAAGCTGGGCACGTTGTGCCTCTTGTGCTTTGGCAAAGGCCAGCCCCGGGATCGTGCCACCCTCTCCCTGTGCCACCAGCCTGGCTCTGGCCAGGTTCTTTCTCACCAGCGTAAGTCGTGCCGTTGATCTCCACCGACATGTTGATGCTCCCAATGCCATTAGGGGACAAGTTCAGCGCCGCCGCCGCCGCCGGGTCTGCTTTGTCTTCTTTCAAGAAGGAAGAGGTGCAGAGTTAGAGAGTAGCTGCCCTGCTCCCTGCCCTCCCCAGAGATGATCAAAGGCGGACACAACCCTCCTGGTGCCTCCTCTCTCCCCACAAAGTATTACAAAGGAGTTTACACGTTTCCGTGCGAACTGAGCCCATTGGCATTTACAAATCCCTCCCTGACTCAGAAGTTGGAAGCCAAATTAACATCTCCCTCCAAAGCAGCAGCTGCCAGCAGAGGAGACAAGGCTGTGGGTGCCATCAGCTGCGTGGTGGCTGCGTGGAGCCCCTCTGCCGGGGTCCGGATGCAGCCGGCCCGGCGGGGA
>NW_009919756.1:5522-33135 GCF_000696875.1 Nestor notabilis
TCCACAGTGCCAAGGGCCGGAAGCCGGGAATGCTCTGCTTCCCTGCCCTTGCGGTGGCAATGTGGGTTTTCTGCATCCCTGGAGAGCCCTTTCTAAACCGCGACAGGCTCCAAAGCACCTCTCCAAACAGAGTGTTGTTTCTATGCTGTCATTGGGAAGGTCAGACTTGCCCATAAGCAGCTAACAAAGGTGGGAAGAGGCTCATTGAATCCTGAGGGCTCAGCCTGTAGAGACTAAAATCATTCCCGGCGTTTTGATGTAGGAAGTTCAGGGGGGAGAGAACAAAAATAAAGTGAGATGAGAGGGAATGAACATGATCAAATTTGAATTCCCTTGTTCTCACTGGCTTCATTCTTTGTTTGGACGTGAATGTGAAATTGAGGTGACTGTCAAACTGATGTGAATTCCCAATCCCATGTAACTCCACAGCAACCTGCTGCTGCTTCCAGGAGGAACCTGCCTTGACCCTTTGCTGTGCGTACTTGTGGCAAAGTGTCTCTATGAAGCATTTACGAGCATTGCTAGCAAAGGAGAACCCTTCCCTTTCTTCTAAGCCATGCCAAACTTGCCTGGCCTTGTGCCTACATCCAAATATACAATTAATAGTGGGGCTGAGACCTTTAATTTGAATGGATCAAAAGGTTTGGAGGAAGCAGCTGCTGGGCCTGACAGTTGTGAAGGCTTTACCTGTGCAGTGAAGTGCAGCCCCGGGGACAGGTAAAGGAGCCAGGGCACTTAATCTGCTTTTGAAGCCACCATCTAAGAGTATTGATCCTGACAACGTGACCTTTACAGGGCGACTCCCCTTCTCCAAAGCATTTCAGGAGTGCATTTCCCAGGCCTTGAATGCTGCTTATAGGTGACCTTCTAACCCAGCCTTACCAGGAGTTCTCTGCCTGGAGGCTGTGGAGGGCTGCAGCAGATGTTGGTAGCAATCACCTGACTTGCTAAAAGCCACTGGGCCCCCTGCAGATACACAGGTCTTTGTGGCCTCCTCATCACACCTGACAAAGGATTCCTAAAAGCTGGATATCCCGCTACCCACACAGAGAAAGCTGGTACGTCCATGATCAGTTCAAAGGGTTCCTGACCAGGAAAGGAGAGAAAATCATTCCCTGCAGCATAATGCTGGTGTGAGGCTCAGGTGAGAGCAGGGCAGGGGAGAGCTGAGCATCTGGCACGTGATGGGCTTCCCCTCCAAAGCCCCTGTACTGACTGAAGAATCAGGGCTGCCTCTGGCAAGATTAATCCATGTTCTTGGACCTGACATATGCGCAAGGTTTTAAATACGAGGGGGTCAGAAGTGTGGCCCAAAGCTGACCCGTGTGCTTCCCATGAAAGAAGGAGCATCCTTACAGCACAAAACAGAGCCCTGCAAGGACAACTGAGCTAGCATCAGCTGAAACTGGTCATAGGATCATAGAATCAACAAGGCTGGAAAAGACCTTTAGGATCATCAAGTCCAACCATTACTCCAGCACTGCCCAGACCACCACTAACCCACGGCACACATCCACGTTCTGTGGAGACGTAACAGCTTTAGCCCTGCAGCAATCTCACTGTGCTCAGCACAGGAGGTCATAAGCTCAGAGTAATGGTCTTGTGGTGTGGTTCAAGTGGGTTTTATCAGCTTAGATGCAGAGCTTTCTGGAGCTAGGGTGCTTCTGCATCCGGGTTGGATTCACACGATGCTGGATTATGCATCAATAAGTAAAACCTAAAGCTTTGCAGTTATCACGCTCCATTTTAACAGCTCCTTGACAGTGACCTCCGCCTGGTACCCGGATGACCAAACCTGTGTGTAAAGAGATGTCTGGCATCCAGGATCAGGAGCAGCTCCCTCCCTGTTGCAGCCTCCCTTTTGTGCATGCAGAGGTGCTGCTTACCCTTGCCATTGATTTTGATCTTCATGGGGATCTGCCGCGCCATGCTGAAGAGGTTGCGCTGAAGAGCCTGCTGCACAAGCCGCTGCTCCTCCTCGCTCATCCGGGACACCTTCTTCTCCGGAGGCTCTCCCGACTCCAGCCTCTCCCTCAGCTGCTCTAGGGTGGCTGTTCTTGCTGCCACAGTTGCCTGCTGGCTCGCCAAGGTCACTGGCACAGCAATACGATTTGGCATAGACACCGTCAAGGGCACACCGTCACCTAGGAAAGGGAATCACAGAATGGTTTGGGTTGGAAGAGACTCATCCAGCTCCAACCCCCTGCCACGGGCAGGGGCACCTTCCACTAGAGCAGGTTGCTCCAAGACCCTGTGTCCCGCCTGGCCTTGAACACTGCCAGGGATGGGGCAGCCACAGCTTCTCTGGGCACCCTGTGCCAGCGCCTCAGCACCCTCACAGGGAAGAACTTCTTCCCTGTATCTAACCTGAACTTCCCCTGTTTCAGTTTGAACCCATCACCCCTTGTCCTATTGCTCCAGCCCCTGATGAAGAGTCCCTCTCCAGCAGCCTTGTAGCCCCCTTCAGATAGTAGAAGCTGCTCTGAGGTCTCCACACAGCTTCTCTCCTCCAGGCTGAACAGCCCCAATGTTCTCAGCCTGCCTTAGTCCCCCCACAGCCCTTCCTAAAGCCAGGTTGAAACCACAGGCAAACCCTGAGCCATCCAAGTCCTACTATTCTCAAGTCCAAAGTCATCTGGGTGGACAAAGCAAGAACCAACCGTGTTCCAGCACCGGCACCTCTGAACCAGCCCCCTCTCCGCTGTGGAAGTCACTGACCTTTCCTGACAGCCGCTGCTGGAGACACCCGAGGGTTGCTGGTCCCGCTGCCGGGCGCGACGCCGATGATGGGGAAGCGGATCTTGGGGGGAGACAGGAGGGAAGGAGGCCCCGTGGTGGTGGGTGAGTAGCTGAACAGAGAGGAGCTGTAGCTGGGCCGCCTGCCTTCCCGCCTGTTGCCATCGATTGCAGCCTGAAGCTCAGCAGGAGAACTGAGGGATTTCTTCTCGCATTCGTAGGCATAGAGGTACTTCATGTACCTGGGGAGAGGGGAGCACAGGGGAACTCAACAGGCCATGGAGTTACTCAGGAAGGCTTTCAGACTGAGGTCCTCCACAGATCTGGAGTCTTTGTGTGCATATCTTGACCACTGCTGTGCTTGGTTTGATAAGGACTGAGCAGGCTGGGTGCGGAGCACAGCTCAAAGGAACTTTGAGTTTACTCAGTGTCTATAGGAAAGCACCTACTTACAAACTACTACACCACAAGGGTAGAAAAGAATCATCCAGAATTCCTTTACAACTGAGATACCATCTAAAATTAGAAGAATTAAGCTCTTGGACCAGAACATTTAATGCAAGGAGGGAAGTCTGAGGAATTTCCCTTGTCATTTGTCCTGGCCAGCACCAAACCTCACTGCTCTCACCAAATTCCAGCACACGCATTTGGAGAACAGCTTGTTTGTACCAGAGCCTGTAGGAATGGCAACAGAGGCTCTAAGAACCTCCAAGAAAACAGAGTTTGCACTAGAGCTGGGGTGAATTCCCAAAGCCCAGCCTTCCATGCTTCAGTCACTAAAGCACAGCTTCACCCTGTTGCTTTTACAGTGGGTTTACTTTCACCATTCTTCTTCCTCTACTTATTCTACTTTCTTGCCTCCTCAGTGTGAGGTACTGCAGGTCAGGAAGCAATCCCCACAGTAAGTAGGTGCTAACTCCAAGCTTCCACGCCGCAGTAGTGATAACAGACATTAAATGATCAAGTTCACACTTGATGCCTACAGCTCAGGAGGCCTCTCTCTCCCTTCCCTCCTCGCCGTGTCAGTGCTCTCTCCAGAGACACAGCAAGACCCTCCTTGCCCTCAGGAGATTAAGCTCAGATGAGGCAGGGAAGGTACAGAGTAGAATTTAACCTTTAACATCTCCACCCCAGTCCCTGCTCTGCCCTCCCCAGTCCCCCCTGGGTGTTCACATCCGTGCTGTTGGACCTTCAGGACTCACTGGGTTCGAAGCGTGAAGGCGGCACTGGTGATGGAGGTGGGCAAATTAAGGCCTTTGGTGATCTCTCGCCAGATCTTCTTGTTGATGATTTCCACCAGCCCTCCTTTCTCAGTCACCAGCTTATAGAGCATGTAGAGATCCAGGATCTGCTTTGCCATGATGGGGATCCGATTGATGGGAGTTCCTGCAGGGAAACAGCGGGGAAGGAAACACAGAGTCAAGAGAGAAAATGAGGCCAAGAAAAGCAGCAGGTTGGAGCTATCGATCTTCTTCCTAATAGGAAATTGAGGCAACTCTGTTTGTAGCCTGACTTGAGGCCTCTTGATGGGTGAGTAAATGAGCCAGAGAAGTGTAGCTACATGGCACGTCCTTTCCATGACAAATCCTTTCCTGTAGGCAAAAGCAATTATCGGACAAATAATAACCTGCAGCTAAGAGCAACTTCTAAAATAGAAAGAGGGGAAGTGGGGACTATTCAATCCTGGGGGTGCGGGAGCAACACAGAGGAATCGTGTTTTATGAGCTCCCAGGGCAATCTCAGATACAGATCTGCATTGCTCATGCTCAGGAAGGAGCTGAACAGCTACTCACATACTGGGATTCAACTCCCTCAATTCCCAGGATTTGCTATCCTGCATCCAGACGTGCACCATGGCATAACCCTGGAGTTCTGCAACCCAACTACTCCTGGAGCAGTGATTCCTTGTGAGAAGGCTGGAGCAACCATGGGATGGTGGAGGTGCGCACATGAGCAGGGTAAGGGAGCATCACACGTGGCAGATGCAGGAGAAGCACCGGACATCCAAGCATGTTTTAGAGCCCAGAACAAGGTCCTGCTCTATCCTTCCGAGGAGAAACAGGGCAGAGAGGGAGATAACTTTATCCTTGTGGTTCAATTTTGTCATCTTGTGGGTTAAGAGAGGGAAGAAAATCTGATTTTTAAGTTGATAGGGCCCTTTTAGCAGCACCTTCAAGTGATAAAGCGTGTAGGGTTTGAAAAGGTCAAACTAATGAGATTTAGGCAAGCAAAGGAAGAGAGGGAAAAACTGCTGATGTAGCAAACCTTTTCTTCTGCATAGGAAACACTGTCCTGGATCAAAGAGCCGTCCATCTGAGGTCAGTATCCTGCCTACCACAATGCTCAGCACCAGCCCTTACAGGAAAGCCTGGGAAGCGCCGTAATGGACAATTATGGAATCCCCAACCCACAGGGGAGACTTCTGCCAGCGCTCAGCAGCCAGCGGCTCGGTTAATGCCCCGAAGCAGAGCAGTTTATGGCCCTTATAAATGGGGTTTATTCTGTTGAGTGAAAAGGAGTTCAGCTCGGCTCTGCAGATGTCCTCATTATACATGGAAGTGTAATTTTTCCCCCCCTTCTCGTTTCTTTTTGAAGCCTGTTATGCATTAGCTCATGGTACCAATTCCCACCGGTTAACGGGAGGCTGGGTAGGAAAAGGAAACTTCTCCAGCTTTAAAAGGGCTGCCTTCAGTTTCACCTAGTTGCTAACTCTTAGGCTGTAAGAAAACACTAAGCACAACCTGATGGTTGGTCTGCATGCTGTCAGTTTACATCTTTCATATCCTCTTTTCCTTGCCTTGTCTAAACAACCCCTTCCTTGGCCACAAAGCACTAATTCCACAAAGTGCATCAGATCCTCTTCCTGCATTTCAGAGATGACAGTTCCCTCCAGGAACTGAGATAGAGATGTTGGAACTGGATGAGCTTTAAGGCCCTTTCCAACCCAAACCATCCTACGACTCTATGATTCCCAAACTCCCTGCAGCTCTCCCAGCTGTGCCACTCCAGGACCCGGTCCTTCCCAAAAGGAATAACGCTCAGCTTGCCCCCAGCCACCATTTTGTCTCAGTGTGTTATTGCAGGAGCACACCAAGAGAGTCATTTCAGCTCGCCCAGGGCTGGGAGTGCTCGTGTTACCAGCCTGGAGTTATCATTCATCAGCTGAGCCCCGTAACCAGAGTCACACCCAGGCATTGCGAGTGAAGAGCAGGGAAATGCTTCCCTCCCAGGTCTCTAGGAAGAGCCAGGGGTGGGTTTTCCCACCCTAAAATGCCCCTTCCTTGACAGCTCAGCATTCCCAACCCCAGCAGCACAGAAAGCTGGGGTGTCCCAAGCAACATCTTGCTCCGCTGGGCAGGATCAAGACCCTCTCCCTGACTCCTCCAACAAACCCCGTGCTGCTCAAAGCCACCCGCTTCTCCCCAATCCAATTTAGGGAATAGCATTAACTTGCCCAGAAGGGACTTTCATCCAGCTCTCCTTGGACAGTGACCAGATGGAGAGCGAAAGGGAAGGGTCATGGATAAGGCTCCTCAGGCTAAAAAGCTGCTAATACAGAACTATAAGGAAATAATCTACTTTGTAATACCCTGTAATTCTCCTAAACACAGTTTTACTCTTCTCTAGATACTCCCATCTCAGCAGTTGAAAAGGTACCCGTGGATATTTCTCCAAATGCTCCTGTGAAAGGCACAAACATTATCTACACCAATGGGAAATAAAGTCTTAAATGTGTTTCTGCTCCTAGCCTGGAGTGGGAACAGGGTCAGCTCTGCCCTCCTCACCTCACATTACTACCCCTTTGACACCTTCCCTTCCCGAAGCGTGCTTTTAAACAAGCCCCACAGACCAAAGTGCCCTGAAATTTCATTAGTAGCTTTATAAACTAAGCTAAAACCTAAAGCTCCCCCCCCTCCCGCCCATAAAATGTCTTTATGCAGGCTGAGAAACTTTACAACAGCGAGCAAGCTGCTTCCATCCCTCTACCACTTGAGCAAGGAGCTGGAATCATTTTCCTCCTGTGTTTTCTCATAGTACCAAACCAAGTAGTATCCCCCTGAGCTGGGTTTTGGACCTGCTCCTTTTCAGAGCAAGGTGGAAATGCGTATGTTTCATAGGATCTGAGTGCTAAAGAGTGGAGGAGCACAGGAAAGCTGCTCCCATTCCCTTCTCCACCCCCAGTCCCTGGCTGAGGAAAGGCAAAGCGATAAAGTCTTTATTGGAAACCCCCAGTGCTCCAACAGGAAAGCTGAAAAACGAGTACCATGGGAGGACTGGATGCTGAAGCCGAGCGAATCCTTTCACAGGCGGCTGCAAGGCTTGTCAGGGGCCATGATGGATTACTGTCATCTGGCAGCATCAGGATTAATGATGTGGAGGTCAGAGGGGAGAATTCCAGAGGGAAAGGTCAGCAGCCGGGGGCACAGCATAAGACTTGTTGCCTTTTGATGGCAAACTCATTTTACTGTACTTCCAAGTCTCTCTATTCTGCCGGCTCTCAAATGCTGCACTTACTGTGCTTGCAAAGATCTAAAGCCTAACTCAGGAAGAGGGTGAGGAAGATGACTGGCTCCTCTCCTGGTTTTCCTGGTCTCTTCCACAGCTACACAAGTACAGGCCATTCCCATAAGGAATCAGCCAAAGGGGGTCACAAGGAGTCTGTTTGCACTGGAAAGGGGATGATTGAGCACAGGAGACCTCAGGAAGACAAACTCTAGGGCAGGGAAACTCTGGAAGGAAAAGGAAGAAGCATCCCATTGCCCATGGGCTCTTGGTTTTCCAAAGGGAAAGACAGCTCTAACTACAATAGCGGATTCTGGAGTAAGGAGTTTTCCTGGAGGAAGCCTGACTGCAGCTATAAACATTCTGTCCTCCCAGGGAATAAGCAGCCCCCTCTGCCAAGCTGTTTCACCCCATCCAAGAGCCTCTTGTTTCAGGCAGATGTTAACAGAAGGTTTCTAGGGACAGGCTTGAATATCCCCTATGTCCCCTGTGCTGGAGAGGAGCAACTGTTTGATTTCCCTCCTTCAAGGGCTGTTTAAGAAGGGCCTGAGGAAGCTGCAAGGCCATCAAATCAACAAAACCTGCCCCTAAGACTGTTCTTAGCCAAATTATAGAAGATGATTGATGAAAATGAAAATGCAAGTCCCCTGCAAGGGCCACTCTGTGCTCTGCTCCCCTCATGCTGAGCCATGCCCACTGCAGGGAGTTCCCCACATCAAGCAGTCTAAGCCACGACTTGTCCTGCACTCGAGACAAAGAGCAGTTAATTATACCCAGCCCGGAGCAGTACTTTTTCAATCACCTCCCTTTTTTTCCCCCCCTATCCAATTTACTTTCAGAAATGGCCATTTTTTAGTAAGGAACAAAGGAGGTGAGAATTCCAAGCATTTATTCTGCAGAGCCACACTTGCATCGCAATAAAGGACGCTCTGGAGTGAAAAATAGGCAGAGAGGGGGCATTCTGAAGCCACAACCTGTACAGGTAAGGAAAGAGCTGCTCTTTCCTCCTTTCACTCCAAATATGTTCAGAAGAGAAGCAATTATCAGCCAGCCAAAAGGAACAACTTTTCCCCAGGAGCCTGGGGAAGGCCACAGTGACTGAAAATGTATTTGAACCAACTCTTGAAGAGATCTTCATGTTTCTTTGAAGGGAGACAGTGTCACTGCTTGGTAGGAATGCTCTCCTCACTCTCCCAGCCTTGACAGAGGTAAACGCGGTTCAAATGCAAGCAAATCGACTTGAACCCTGCATTACCTCAGCTCTTGGTGTGCTTGAATTCCTCTCCAAGGACAAACCCTGGCTGGCTTCATGCAGAGCCGCCTCTTCAGCCACCCCAGCTTTAGCTGTTGGGTTGACTTGATGGTAAAGTAAAAAGCAAAGGTCTCCAGAAATGAAACCACTTCTTCCGTCTTCCTCCTTGTGGTGCCACAGCTGATGTAATCTCCCCCTACGCATGGCACTTCCCCAGCAGGCATCCTCACCTCCCAACAGGAATGTCACCACCTGATCCACAAGCCTGCAGACCATTAGACACTCCTATCAAAGCAGGAGCCAGGCTAGAGGGTAATTAATCATGCTCTATTTGACAGGAGGCCTACTTCTTATCTGCACCCCTTGAAACGCCATCAGTTGCTGCTTCCCTCCTCGATAAATGAGGCTGACAGCAGCCTCTGATCAGATTTCAGCTGCTGAACGAGAGGCAGCCGAGCTGGCATCCCCCGTCTTGCGTTAGCCAAGCCTCCAGCCACACTAACCTTCCCAAAGTGGGTTCTTCTCCATCCCCAAACCAGACATCCCACACAGATTTCCAACTCAACTACAGCTGTCTGGCTGCCTCTGACACAGCCCAGCCCAATGTATTTGCTGTTATGAACTACTTCTGCAGATGTGAACTGCCAACAACTGGAGGTGGGTTTCCGTATCTATGGCCTCTGAACCAGATAAACTCTTCTCTAGGCAAAGACAGGGACAAATACAGAAGCAAGGCAGAGAAATGAGATGGAGGCAGGATGCACACAGGCTCAACAACTGGAGCATCTTCGTGCCGAATGGGTCCACTTTTTCCATCCACCTGGGTATCTACAGGGTCAGCTCTTTCAGCGTTGAGCTAATTTCACTGCTAGAGGGCTGTTAAGATGTAGGGGAAGAACACTTGGATCATAAATGTAGGTCCAAGAACACCCAAAGAGGAAGTGCTGATACAAAGAAAGAGCTGGAGAACACCAGGATTTGAGACAAACATCCAATCTTTGAGATGCTGGAGAAACATGGGCCGATTTAAGTGAGGAAAACCCCCCTTTGAGTCCATCACTCTGTATACACAGGATGGAGCACCTGGGATTCAGAGGTCCTCAGCTGGCAATCCCTGGAGCAGGCAGGTACCAGATGAACACAGAAAGGTCCACGCAAAGCAACACCCCCCAGTCCTTTCAGATTCATTTGTGTACCACCTTGTCCAGTGCCAGCTCAGTTCATAACGACACATTTCAGCTGCTCAAACATCCTTTGTGCTGGCTAAACTTAAATCTCCTGGAAGCCAGAACCAAGGCAACTTCTAATAGGATTTTCCCATTACAACTGCAGCTTCCAATATGCTTTCTCTTTCGAGCTAAAGTAATATTAACTCTAAACCAGTAGTTTTCAGTTGCTTAAAGCCAATTTGAATCAAACTGGGTATTTTCCCTGAAAATAAGGGAAATTTCCAGGTTTTTTTTCAAATTAGAGTTAAAAAATGCTCATGCAATGAATGTTTTGACGACTGAAAAACAGAAGCGGGAGGAAGTTTGGGTTTTATGGGAAGGACCTGCTGATAACTCCTTCTAAGTTACTGCAGCTTGAAAACCAGCCCAAGTAACACACATACACCCCCTGAATACCAACTTATGTAGCTAGTGAAGACTTTTAGTCACTTGGCAGCTATGGCTGATGAGCAAGACATTCCCTGCAAGAGTTTTCTGGATGCTGCAGAGAGCCCTACCTCAGGTCCAGGACCAGGCATCCCCAAAGGAGCTGGATTCAAGCTGTTTGGAGATCCTCAGCACTTTACTTTGCACATGGTTTTATCCTGCACCCCTTAGAAGTGTTTCAGTCCGTGGAGTTCTCTGTTCCCTGCTCTGAAAGGCTCAAACCACTTGAAGAATACAGAGGAATGTGAAGCAGAGTGCCAGTTCCCCCTACAGCTTCAGGAAAAGCCATTCTTCCTAACAATATAAAGGTAAAACCCTACAATATTTCACCAATTCCCACTGCTCACCATTTGCACAAGACACTAGTCATTTTCCTGCACAGCTGACCAAAGAAGAGGCTCTTTAAAGGAGGTGCAGGAGGCAGAGATGCAGCAGTGTACAAACCCAAGGCTCTACTGGGGAAGAGGACTTTGTCTGGTTGACGGGAAGACACCTCTTCAGTGCCTGAAGTGAGACTTTTCCACTGCAGAACATCAGTTGCTATTCAGGGAAGCATTTGCTGTGGGTCAGCATTAAGCAGGTAACACGAGCAAAGGATGCTCAGAATTTATGGCTATTGATGTCTCATTTCAAGAGCTACATTGCTTAATTCAGATTCAAAAAGACCCCCAGAGGATCAAAAGAAGAACCCAGCAAAATGGAATCATCAGAAGAATGAAGTGTATTCCCTGACCCACCATTTCATAAACACCACTTGCCTCAAAGATAAAACAATCCATCAGTAAATGCTTTTGTCAATACCCTGGATTTGTTGTATTTCCCCATCAAAACGTGCAGACAGAGCATCCAACAGCAGGAAAACATTAAAACCACACGCTCAGACTTACAAAGCCCCTTCTATGTATATACACATAAAGCCCCAGAATGGTCAAGCCATCTGGGAAAACCAAGGTCACGCAGAAAACCTTGACCAGAATTAGCAGAGCTGTACAATTGGAGACATTTTATGAGGTCTTCACAAAGGCAGTACTTCAAATGAACAAACCAGCTTCCCCTGGAAGGCAGCTTTTCCTAACACGCCATAGCACGCATCAGGATCTCTTCCCCACCAAACCTTTCCTCAAGAGGAATGTCTTGCATGAAAACTGCTGATCCTTACAGGAGATCAAACAGTCCCCACTATTCCAATGCTCTCCCAACCAGCACTAGTGGGATACAATCAGCTCAACCCCCTCCACAGGGCACTAACAGAGAAGCCTCAGCCTTTACTATACCCTTTACTATAGCCTGAACCACAAACTTGTCCAGAGAGCAGCTCCTCGTGCAGCAGGGGGTTAAGAATATAGCTTTGCAGAACCCAGACCTCAAGCCATCGAGGCTCAACCTGTCACAAGCCCCCAGATCAGCAATGAAGATGGAGGGAAGCCACTGCTGAAGCTTTTTATCCCCACTCAGTCCAAGGAAAGACAACTTTTGGACCGAGACTGAGGAAAAGCTGGGAAAAGGGGAGGTTGGAAGTGGTAATACAGCAAGTTAGCATTGTCCCTGCCAAGCTGCATCAGGTCAGTTCTGTTATAGAGCTGGTTCAAAGCTGGCCCTGCACACTAACTGCTGTTCCCTCCTCGCCCCATCTGCCCCTTCAATCACAGCCATGGTGGGACCCATTCACCTAAACACATACAAGGAATAAAACATCCAACAAAGGAAGAGTTACAGCTTTCCTCTCATCTCCCTCTTCCATCATTATTGCCACTGAAGGGCCATTTTATCACTTGCAGCTGTGGTCATTCAGGGACAACCTGCTGTGCTCAGAGGCAGATGAGACCTGCACATTTGATCTGCATTAAGCCTGTTTCATGGCTTCACATTTCGAGGTACATTCCTAACAGCAGCACCAACCACCAAATCTTTTCATCCCTCCAGCTACTCAGCAGCTCCTGTGAAATGTGGCATTTATCTTTCACATCAGGCTTTTTTGGTGCAGCAGCAGTTAGCAATCTGTGCCCCAAACCCATCAGCCCCAAACAAGGGGGACTCCTCCTAGACAACAGCCAAAGCCTCATCTTTGCACCAGCAATGTTTATTAGCAGAGCTGCTTTCCAGTCCCTTCAGAAATGAGGTGCAAATGAACCAGCTCTTCACACATAGTAGCTAAGAAACACAGCACTTGGCTCTCAGGTGCAGTACAGCTGCTGAAGAAACAGGCCAAGTCAGGAGATTTCCTTTGCAGCAAGACACAGCAGCTCACATTCATGACAGAAGAGAAGCTGCCTCCTTTAGCTCAACATATGCTGATATGAAGATATTTAGCTCCCCAGAGTCCTCCTGCCTATTGCTTTTGGGGGGACCCAAATATACAGCAAGCACATAATGATCCATACTCTGCAATTCAGCCAGTTTCCCAGCATGGAGGGCTAGGTTTGTTCTGCCTGCTGCTGAGGATTCTGCAGGCAGGAGCAGTCTGCCAAATGCCCAGGCTAGAGCTGCATCCATTACTGGACAGTCAGGGTCAAACCTTTCCAGCCCCTCTAGCAGAGGAGTGTCCAATTCATAGCATCTCTCCCCCATGGGTCCTGGGCCCTCAGATTTCAGTTTCAGTCCTTCCAGCAAGCAAGAAAACAAGGAAGTCTCCAGCAAACAAATGCACTTGGAAATGCCCAGATGATTAAAAGCTCAACTCCTCCAGGAAGCAGCTGGTGACCAGCTCAGCCCCTGCATGGGCAACGTGTCAATCATGAATAATTGAAAGGGAATAGGAAGGAGACAGTGAAGTATGAAGCAAATTTCTCTCTGGGTAGCTGGAGGTTTCTATTGCTGCCAGTCACACCCTGCAAATGATTGTCTTGCCTGTCAGTCACCCCAGCCCTTACATGAACATGTGAGCTCAGGTTAACATTGGCAGGTAAAACTAATCAAGCTTGGTTATGCCTCTGCACACAAAAGCCAAAACCACCAGCAAAAACCCAGCTCTCATTTTTACCTGACTTGGGCAGCACAGCCTCAAACTGCTGGAGAGGGAAAGCTTACCCACATCATGCCAGGGAAAATGGGCACAAAAAGCAATTGGAATAGCTGCATTTTGGATCGCCTTCCCTCTGCTTGTGATCTAGTGCTCCACAGAGCAGGATGCATCTGAAGATGCAGTTCAAAAGCCAGCTGGAAATAAGACTCTAGCTCCAATGCAGCAACCAGATCACCTTCAAATAGATAAGACTGAGATGGTGCAGCTTTATCCTTTATTAGACTCTCAGGGGACAATACTGGTGACACTAAGGCAGCCCCACTTGCAAATAAGCATGTCTGGGCTTGTTTGATCCAGCACACTCTGAAAGCATCATGCCATGAGGATGGAAAGGGTCCTTTATACATCTGCTCTTCACACCTCCCTTCAGCAGACTTTTTGGGAACAACAAAAAGGTCTATAGCACAATTTAATGCTTTCCCTCTTTGTTGAAGAGTGTCTAGCCTGGAGGGGTAAAGGAGAGCACCACAAAGGATCTACCACAGATGATCAGAGATGTATATTTTATACAATAGCACATCTATCTATATGTTTATTATGAATAGTTTGCAATAAGGAGACTGAGCTTTCCTAACTAAGGGACAAAGACTCACGGATCCCAGCTGAGCTCCTTCACACATGCATCACCACTCCTGCAGCCAGGAGAGATGCAAGTTGCTGACACCACAGAGAGGAATGTGAGAAACTGGGCACTTCCTCACTCAGTTACACAAAATTACTGCACAGAAAGCTGACACATTGTCAATCTACAGGAAAATGTGGCTTGGTGTCTGTTTTCCCAGTCCCCAGATTGCATGCTGCTACTCTATGCAGGCTGTGAAGGCATTCACACTCAGCTTCCACATGCCACTGAAATCAAACACGAGAAGATGTGTGAGCATACCACATGAAGGGGAGACCAGAGAATTCCCAATAGTTACTGGGTTCCTTGGGGAACAAAGCTTTTTGGTCTCTTCAGTGCATGGACAACATGAGCATTAGGTAGAAAGATAAAGAAATAGCATCTGTGAAATCTGAAGTTACAAGGCAGGTTCTTTCCTACCACGCTCCTTATCTCCCAAGGCAAAGATCTCAAGTCTTACCACTGCTCTTCCACCTGATTTGCAAGTTCAAGGGTTGGATGTGTTCTTTCAAGCTCAGAAGGGAAGAAGTCACAGGCAGCAGCACCCCTTTGCCCCATTGTGCCCCATCAAGTTCAAACAAATGCTCACTTACCCCTCTTCTGCATAAAGATGAAGAGGTCATCCAGGAACTCTTTCCGTTCAGGGTCACTATCCAGTTCATAGAGCTGTGGGGGGGAAATAAAGATGAAGGCACAAGCCACAGTGAGACAGAAAGATCAAGTAATATCAGCTTTTTCCAATGGTGATCTGGTGATTGCACTGGAAAGTGAAAGCAAAACAAAGAAGGATTCCTGAGCATTTTGGTGGCCAAGGCTGCTGTGACAGTTAAAGGACCCTTGTTACTGGTTGCCTTGCTCAGCCCCTCAGTAACTCATCCAGGCACAGCAGAGACCAGTGCCCCGAAGGGAACAGGATTTGACCCAGTTAATAGCACTGCTACAGAGCAGGGTCTGAAACCACCTGAAAGCAAAGGGGAGAGAAAATATTAAGGCAAGCTAGACAGAAAGATGAGACAACCCAAAGGAAGGTGACAGTGGTTCAGGGCAGCTTAGCATCTGTACTCGTGAGGCACCAGATGGGTTAAGCTCTCTGCAGCTTCTCCTAGCCTCAGGATTCCCTCCTTTAGGGATTGTCACCTACGTGACAAACTGATCCCTTGAAGGAGAAGAGGAAAAGATTGAGCTTTCCTGTAACTACTAATGCCTGGCAGGAAAAAATAAGCCCCAAAGCCTTTAAAACTAGCAGAAACCAGCCTGGAAATTCACTGCAGCAATCATTTTACCAAAAGGCTTAACCACCCAAGCACTCTAAGTTCCCTAGGCAGCTATTCCAAAGGAGAGGCACTGTGTGCTAGCATCAGCCACTGCTTTTCAGAAGGGAGGAGCATGAGTGTCATCTCACAACTGCCTCTTCCTCAGAAAGATCTAATTCTCACCTATCAAGAATCCTGTGAGGCCACAAAGTGTCAGGCTGAGAGGGCTCAAGCCCATCTCTCAGTGACATACAGGACAGATGACAAGAGAGAAGACAATACTGTACATGAAGAATTCAATTCCTTCTCTTGTTTGCATTGAGGAAGAACCCTGCATCACTCCAGGGAATTATTTGCTGCTTGTAGCTCCTCTTTTGGGGCAGCTTAATGGAAAAGCAAAGATTCCCTGGGAAATACATATTCCAACCTTTCTGTAGGTGCTGCTAGCTACTTGGTATTCATCCAGTCCAGAAGAAGGGGGCTTTTTGGGCTCATTTCCTGTGAAGCTCTGTGCTTTCTCACATCCCAGCTCTGGGAAGAGAACACAGCAGTGTATTTGCAGAGCAATTAGCTGCCCCCTTTCAGAAAGAGCCAGCTTGGTTTCAAATGAATTCCTCTGGCTGACGTGACACACAGCTGCCACATTCAAATCCATGAGCACAGTGCTAAACAGGTTCAAGAAACAAAATACCCCTGTCTCAGCTGGAGAAAGCATTGACTAATATTATAAATGTCCAAAGTCAGGTTAAGCCTTAGTTTAAACTGTATTCCAGTGAGCAAAGGCAACAAAACAGCCCCAAAATAGCAGGTTTGTAGGTGGGACAAAGCCAGTTTACTTACAAATTCACTATAGAGGACTAGTGAGGGCTCCACAGTGACCCTCTGGCACAGATCAGAGGAAAAGCCCCCAAATCCCAGGATCCCACTGACCTTGGCAAAGTCTCTGGAAATTTCTCTTCCTCTGCATCCGTCGCCTTCATCGCTCCAGGTCACGCTGCCGTTCTAGGGAGAGAGAAACAACAGGGTGAAAGGATCTGCCTGGAAAGGCTCTGCAGACAGCTCCAAAAGCTTCCAAATAGGCATTTTTGGGGCAAACACACATGCAAAAGCAGCTGCTTGGCTTAGACCAAGATCACTAGAAAGACAGGGGACATTGGTGCATTTGTCATTGCACACTTCCCTGGAATCTCTGCCACTCAGCCCAAGAGGGAAGTGGCATTCCACCTTCCAGGCACCTACTGAAGGTAGGGGAAGTTTTTCAGCTCTAAGTTTTTCCCCACAGAATTGTATCACCATGAAGTTGTCTTGGCACCGGGAAAAGCCATTCCAGAGGAAAGTCCTCAATCTGCTAAACCCTCTAAGAGGTGCTCTGCTGCAGTGAGGTTCAGCACCTAAAGAGGTGCTCTCCGTGTCCATCCTTTTACCAAGTGCTCATCCTAGAGTCCCTAGGAAAGGTACAGGTGTTGCTCAAGCATCCCTCCTATGAGGCAACACTGACCACACTTGGAAATGCCCTTCTGTCCTCTCCCAGCTTGCCTACAAAACCAGAAGAGGGAGATAAACCCCCTGGAAAGCTTCATGCTCACCCAGGACCCTTACTCCTGGAAGCTGCTGGATGTGGATTGTCCCCACAGAAATGGAAAGCTCAGCTTTCCTGGATTAAGGTTCATTCTTCTCAGGCATTAAAGGGATTACTCTAGTTGGGCCTATTCCACTTGGTAAATCATCAGCCTGAAATGATCACCAGAAGGGGCAGCCTCTGGCAGTATGGCACAGAATGGTCTTGAGATACATTCAAGCATCTTTAAACCATAAACTTCACAAAGTGCTCCAGAGCCACTCAAGGAAAGAGAAGAGCTAAATCCACCCAGCACAGTACCTTTCATTACTCTGTCCTGATAAACATACAGCATCCTAGCACAGAAGAGCACTGAGGATAGATAGCAAGAGGTTTTGGCACAAGAATTCTTAAGCCAGCATGTGAATTAGAGAGGTGGTCCAATATCTGAAATCTTGGAGTCATCTGGTTGTGACAGGTCCATTGAATTAGAAAGATGAATAGCTCTCGTCAAGGCCAGGCAAAGCTACACTTCCCCCTTCAAACAACACTGCAGTGAGCTGCCCTAATGCCTGCTGATTTAGTTTGAGCCAGTAATTCCTGTTGGAAAGTCAATTATCCAGTGAGTCCCATCAACTGAAAGATATTTAAT
Source organism: Nestor notabilis (assembly GCF_000696875.1). Lineage (NCBI taxonomy): Eukaryota > Metazoa > Chordata > Aves > Psittaciformes > Psittacidae > Nestor > Nestor notabilis. The sequence continues at coordinate 22,776 of NW_009919756.1, forward strand.
GGGGGATTATTGCCACTTCTGTTATGTCAGCTGTTTATTACAGCAGATCAATTCCCAGCCCTCTCTAGGAAGGGATCTGAAGCCCGGTTTTGTTCACAGGAGGATTCATCTGGGTGTCCTTTGCTAGCAGAGATTAAAAACACAGGGTTTTTGCTAATTAGGGTAACATCCAGCTGCTCCTAAACCCCTAGTGGCTGTTAACTGGGATCAACAAAACTATGTGACCAGTTACAACAAGAGATGGTCACTTCAGAAGGCAGCAGGTATTTCCCATCCTCAACTTTACACACTCCAAAGCACAGTGATTTGGAGGGACCTGAGCCAATTTCTTCCCAAGTGGGTATTTGGTTATAAATCCACAGGGCAAAACTGCTTCTGGTGTTAAACGGGATGCTCCAGGAAGCAAAACACTTGCTTTCATTGGGAACTTTGGTCATGCTGAGAGCTTATTCCGCTACATTTGAGGAAGGGACAGGAAGAAGAGGGCTTAAAGGAGACAATTCTTCACTGCCAGTGGGTCTGAACTTGCTAAAGTGTCAAGGAACAAAACTTTCCATGGGATTAAAGGCTCTTGAGAAGTTATTTTACTTGTTCTACGTGAAGACAAGGGGTAATTGGAAAAGAATGACAAGATTAAGGTTTGGTACAGAGAATAAGCAGAATATAGACAACCTACTTCCTATAATACACCCTAAGATGCTTGAGGGCACAGAAGTAATGCTCCCCCACATCCCACTAGTGAAAAGGAGCTTAAAGCTTGCTGAAGCCATCAGTGTTTCACCATATGTCCAGAAAACTGGCAGAGATGGATATAACCTGGCATGACACGGAGTGATCCGAGGTGAGAGCCAGCAGCCAGCATTAGCATTTCCTCCTGCAGTAGCTGGGAAGGTTTAAAGCCAGTAACCACTCCCCATGTTAAGCTATCAGAGGAGATAAGGAGAGGGCTTCTCAAGCACCTCAGTGGAAACCAGCACAAGCTGGAGGCATGAGGACAGAGCACAGGTTTGGTTTGGGTGGCAGAGTCCACAGGGTCTCGGGCTAGCACGAAATGTCAGCTCAGCAGCTGCGAATAAAGCCTTATTTATTCAGAGAACAGAGTACAAGCACTACAGGCACTTTCCCAGGCTCAGCTTTGAACTTGAGGGACCATTCAGCTCACCAAAACCTTTGGGTCCGTGCCAAGGTTACAAGTGAAGGTATCAAACCTTGGCAGCGGTCAGAACAGTGACTTGAGCACAACCGGAAGGGGTAAATCAGTAAAGAGCCCCACAAAGCTCCTAAAGCAGCTCCTGAAGCAAGAGATGCTCCATATGCAGGATAAACTACATTTTGCACAGCAAGAGAGCTCAGCAGGAGCTTTGGTATCAAGCTTCCTTTCCATTCCTCCTAGGAAAACAAAGTTACCCTATGCTGAGAAGTCCTCCTCTGTATGAACAGCAGGAACCTGAGAAATCAATATATCTTCACAAGTCATTAAAAGACCTTTGTATAAGGCAGGCAATAGTAGCAGGAAGGAAAAAACACTGTTGAGAGAAGCAGGTCATTCTCTGGGGACAGTCCTGCTTCTCCCTCTGCCTGTTTGCATCAGGGGAATTTGCTGATGTTTGACAAACAGCCTCTGCATTACCACAGGCAGGAATTTATCTGCTTTCTTGCAGAAGAAGGTGGGAGAAGCTCCCAATGCAAAGCCTGGGCGAAGAGGCAGAGGTGTTGGGAAGGGCTGGCCACCTCTGCAAGCCACTGCCAGCACCTGGGAGCCTTTCCCCTGCAGACACCTCCATCAGAGCCCCCCAGAGCTCCCCCTGCCCGAGAGGCTGCAGGCCTGGCTTCAGAAGCAATTATATCTGGACCTATTTTAGGATTACTCCCTAACCACCTGGAATATCTTATTAGAGGGAAGCTCAGATGTCCAGAGCAATTTTGGTTTCCAATCCCACATTCAAAAGGCAGAGTTAACCCTGAGTTGCCAAGCAGACAAGAAAAGGGGAGGACAAACACTTTCCTCCTTTGCCCAGCTCATTCTTTCGAGGACAAAACCCTTACAAACAAGCAGCCTCAGCCCCTCTCAAATGTTCCCATCTCACATGTCTGCCCCTCCCAGAGGAGGGAACTAACCAAACCCCTGTGCTCAGTATAAAGTATTAAGGCAAACAGAATAACAGCTCAACATCATCTTCTCCAGTTCTGCCTGTACAAGCTGCAGTCAGTGTGCAAAAGGGGGCCTTGATGAGAAACTGGAAATACTCCTTTCCCACATCATTCCCTTCTCCCGCACCCCGGTTTGAGCCAGCTGTTTGAGAGGGGCTCAACTAAAGCCCAGACTACCAAGTTGTATTCAAATGGGAAACTGAACTGTAGAGAACCCACTAAAGCTTTAACATGCATGGTCTAGTGCAAGGTGTCCCTGCCCACGGCAGGGGGGGTGAACTAGATGATCTCAAGGTCCTTTCCAACCCAAACCATTCTATGATTCTATGTAAAAGAAACGGGGAAAAAACCTTCTGGTGTGAAACTCAACATCATTCTGCACCTGCTTACTGCAGACCCGTAGTTTTGACAGAGCTTTCAGGCTAGAAACCTGCTGAAATGCCCACTTAGAGCCAAGGCTAAACGTTGCAATGCAAAAGAAAGCCCCTCCTTTACACCATGGGTTAACTGAAAGCACTGAGTCAAGGAAAAGGTAGAGGGGCAGCAATTTCAGGATTATCAGAGAATCCCCTGAAATTCCTTTTGTGGGTTGAGTTAAGCCTTAGGAAGTGAAACAGATGCTATTAGAAAGAAAACTGTTGTACTACAAACCACTGATAAGATCAGGACTAGAGCCCTGAGCTGCAAGTTCTCAAGCATGGAGAACCAAGTTATAATTACTGCGTGCACAAGCTCTGCTGGAACTGGAATAAACCCTTCCCAGTCTGACTAATAACAGCTCAATTCAATAGCTGCAAGCATCAAAGCCTGCTTTGGAAAACACTGGAGTGATTGCAGGAATTGCAGGAAGGATGGGGAAGGAAAGAAAAAGAATGGATTGAAGTTAACAGATTAATTGCCTTTATTTATTAAAGGCCTAGTGAGCGTAGCACCAACATAGTTCTTGTTTCCTTATCCTTAAGGAAAAGCTAGGCTCTTTGTGAATGACTACTGTTCACAAATACTCAGAGGAATTAACTAAAACCTAAGTGACAAGAAGATTTGTTCAGTGCTATAATGGCTGTGGGAAGAGAAATTCTCACTGCCACAGGAGAGTCTCAGATTTACCCTGAAGTGAGGAAACACGGAGTAGGAGGACAGCACATTCGAGCACCTTCCACCTCCTGTCTCCAGCATCAGCTGCAACGTCTCTATAAATTGTCACCAAGAGAAGCTGAAACTATTCCTAAACTTACCACCTGAAAAAAGATCCTAAAATAAGCCTTATCTTCCCCAGGATATAAATGAGCTTCTCACTCTGCTCCTTTGCGCCCAGATTTAGCACAGTCCTTGCAATATAACACAGCCCTGATGAAGCCTATGGAATTGTCTCCTGAGACGAAGAGCTGGGGGAATGCTCTGATGTCTAATACAGGCTGTTTGTAGGCTGCTGCCTCCAGTCATCATCACAAGCAGTTTTCTTGGTTCTCCTCTCCCATGCTTGGTGTATTAAACAAAAGGGTGACTGTTGCTGCAGTCACTGATGCTGAAGTTGTGAACATCAAGTGAGGTGCTAAGGCAGGAGCACCTGTCTTGGGGATAAAGACTTCACCAAACCTAAGCCATGAACTGCAAGAGAAGTTCATGTCCTTACAGAAAACAGCTTTCAGTAAGAGAGAAACCAACTATCTGACATGAGCTCTTCATGACAAATTTTCCTCCCACATCATCACAAAAATACTGAGTGACTCACATAAGGAATTAAAAATCCTTATGGATTGGGCCCTGGACACCTGAAATAACTCCAAGGCAAAAAATGCACTGTGTGAAATGCAACTTCTTTATCCCTGGGACCTTCATCCCCACTGGATTAATGAGTATCTCCTGAGCAATACCTCAGTACACACACCACTTGAGGCACATACTTAAAGGTTCTGGAATCTCAGCCACTCATTCCTAGACCCTAGAGCAAAAGCAAAGTAATTATTTTAAGCTGACTTATCTTAATAAACCCCATGACCTTTGTCAAAGTTTAGGGCAGGATTTTCAGGAGTAACTGGTGATTTCTGAGAATCTAACATGAAACATCACCAAAAAGCAGACCACAAACCACTCTCAGACAGCTGCTTTGCAGGGACTTACCTTGCTGTGCCTAAGAAGGCATTAAGTATCAGCTGATGCCTGAAAACCTTGGCTTCATTTTTACATTCCACCCAGGAATGCACATACTAATGTGTGTGCTGTAGTAAACAGCCTGGCAAAATTGCTCCTGGTAGTGCTGCACGCCAGCCTGGAGTGGAAAAGGAGCAAGACAGAGGTCCTGCCTTCCCTGCACTGCTCTCCCTGGTAACCAGAGCCATCCGCAAGCAATGTGAGAAGCCACGGGCCGGGGATCCACACCTTCCAGCTGCTAAAAGCACCGTTTTCACCCACAGAATTAAACCCTCAGTTTCCTTCAAAGACAGGCAAAGCCACAACACCCTTTTCCCAGGATTTGGGAGGGATCTGCAGGGGATTTGAGCGAGCTGAGCACACCCACCCACCCCCAGCTCTTCTTCTGGGCTTGCAACTCCCTGACAAGCAACTGCACTCACTCCCTTGTTGTTTTGTGCTGACAAGATTCCCACCGCCCATGTGCCATAAGCTGAGCCAGCTCTTTTGTCTGCTGCCTTGTTTTACAATTATTTACTTGGCTGTCCAGGACTGAACAGAACGGGGCTTCATCTTGCTGGTAGATTCCAACTTTCTGCCATCCTCATGCCACATACCTTCCAGGCAGTGTTACATACACTTTCAACATACATTTTTCTCCAAGGGCATCACTTTCAGAAGCACGATCTACACTTGAAAGAAGAAATAGAAGTGACTTTTCCCCTCCTTCTACAAGCAAGAGCCATTATGCATACCACAAATACTCCCAGAGCAGAGCTAGCTGGAAGCAGTGTATCCCAACTGGTTATTAGCCTCCATCTCAAGAAAAGCTAAAAGAGAGATCAGGAAGCATTTAGAAAACCAAGTGGAGAACACAGGCACTTCTGCATTTGATCCTGGCTTCTTCTGCCTAGCACAACCATTTTAGACAAAGGCAGAAGAAAACTCCAGTATCTTAAAAGTATGCCTTTGAAATGAATAATGTCAGGCTGTCATGCCAGCTAACAGCTCTTGTCTGCCCACCACATGCATTCCTACACCTCCAGCAAGCCTTACCAGCTCAGAACTGGTACAGTGCAGTTAAATTTTCACTCCCCGCTCTGCAGGCTCCACTGGTGAATGCAAACAAGTTCATCTGCAATATTTACCCTGCCCAAGGTGAATATTCTTTACCAGCATCACTAATACTGGCCACTTCAGTATTGCCTTTTGAGCACCTTAATGATAAGAGTTCACCAATACCACTATGAATTTAGGCTATGCCTTACCGAGGCTGTACTGGAAACCCGGTATGCCATCTCCAAATGCCACTTTCCCTTTTAGTTTGGCTTCTTGGGGAAGCTCTGTGCATTGGCTTACAGAGTAAGTTGGTCTGACATTGGTACAGTCTTCTACCAAAACACTTAATTACTGCTGCAATGAGCCATAGTAACCGGATCAGTGCACAATATGCCAGCTGGAAACCAGTGCTTTTATCCTTATATTTTTTGCTATTCCACATCAGGTTAGACCAGATCTAGCTTGCTTATGGTCATCTTCCAAGAACAGAGCAAATCACCTAGGAATCAAGCCTAGCAAGTCAGTTAGATTCCCAGGACTCTCCCAAGATAAGCAAATATTGGGAAGAAACACAAAGACATCCTGTTAGCACCAGCTGAGCTAGAAATAAAACCAGCCAAAGAAGATGCTAAGCTTATTTGGGGTTATTTTGAACGTGATCCCCCTGACACCAGAGCCCTGCCTCTAATTCTCCACCCAGAGACCTTGAAGAGGAAGTTACTCCAACCCAGCAAATACAGAAGCAACCTCTCCAGCGAGCATCCCCTGACATACCCACCTCATGTCCCTGCATCAGCTCGAGCAACTTCTTTCAACCCAACCCCTCTTGAGAAGCATACCCAGAGAAAACAGAGCTGGAGCTGGTTGCCTGCTGCATCCCATGCACCATGCTGCTTCACCAGCACACCTTACAGCACCAAGAGTACAAATGCCATTCACGTGACCACTTAGAGGAGCGCCTGCCATATGCAGCGGTGGGTGTAGAAGCACCATAGTGGAACTGGATTGCAGAGGAGGAGCCTCAAGGAATGGGAGAACTACTAAAGTTTGCTAAGCTTTAGCAGTTCCTCCTCAAACTGCTGCCTGTGACAGCATGAATGATCTCGTGCATGCGACCAAGGGGAGAACCTGGCCAGAGAGCCCACAGCAAGCTTTCAAACACCCATGTTCACCAGCCAGCACAAAGCAGCTCCCACTTTACTCCATAGGGTTTGCAGGAGGTAAGGAAAACCAGCTCTGGTTTTGTCCACAGCTTCTTAGCTCAAAGAACTCTATCTGAAACAAACCCCTCTTCACACTCAGGTTAACATCTGTAGAAAAGGACAATGCAGTCCTACTTCATCTTTATTTAAACCACGCAGTCCTTTAGCTCAGTTTCAATACACATAAATGCTATGTAAGTCTCTGACAGCCTGCTCAAGTTAGCTCTGGAACAAAGCAGCATGTTAACTGAAATACCCACTTAGAAAAGAATACTTGATCCTCCGGCATTTATCTGCAAGAAGTAGTAATTCTTCATTCAGACACAGAATTAACCTCCTGCCAAAACCAAGCAGTAGCGAGTTAGCACCTCCCTTCCCACACATGAAATAGAGAGTGGCTCTGCTTCCCCACATGATCAGGACATATGCTCTTCCCTGCCTGCCCACACCATGAACCAGAAATCCAGCCAACAGCACAGCATCCCACAGGTCTTACACAAAGGGGTTTATAGATGTGAAATAACTCGAGGCATTAGCAGGCAAGTGTCTGCACCCAAAATAAATATAGCACCAACCTGTTCCCCTCTGCATGGCAGAGCAGCAGGGAGATAGAAGGTATATAAGCCAATGATCAAACCTCTACCTACTCACAAAGGTTCTGAGAGATCGGGGGATCTGTATCTGTGAAGCAAATCAAGCTCTTGTGTTATCTCTTTACAACAGAGCAAACCTGGAAGAACGCACCAGGGCAGCATCACTCTGCACATACAAAAAAAAAGCTCTTGGAACAGGGCACTGGGCTAAAGAAACTCTTGGTCTGGCTGAATCTGAGAAGGAAATAACATGAACACTGACCTGTTTGAGCTGCTCATCCAAGCGCCAGTTCTGGCGTCCAGACGGGGAACCGGCATACGGCTGCTTAGTACTGTCTTTACCCTGTTCTTCTTTGCCCTGCTGTCCCCGCTGGAGCCCCGATGCTGGAAGAGGATTCGAGGTAGAGGCCGCTCTTTGGTTGTGATGGGCAACTTTGGGAGCATGGAAATATTTCAGAGCAGAGCAGGTTTCTTTTCCAGTCACATCAGTGCCACCCTCAAGATCGTCGCCTTCTAAACCCCCTTCTTCTTCCTCTTCCTCGTCCTCTTCCTCTTCCTCCTCTTCTGGCTCGGAATTCATGCTGCTCTGATCAAAAGCCCGCGTAGCTCCGGCTGCAGGCGGGCCTCTGGCCAAGGGACCGACAGTGGAGCCGCCTGAAGCCCTGCCAGATGTGGCTGCTAGGACAGCCTGCTGCACGGCCAGCTGCTGAGTGTAGAGCAGCTGGGCTTCCCTCATCTGCCTCTGCTGCCTCTCCCTGGAATCCATCTGCAGAGGCGTTTGCTGCTTCTGCTGCTGCTTCTGCAGCTGCTCGACCACAGCTTCCAGCTTCATCCCGCAGTTTGCATGGCTGGGAAAAGAGGGGGGTGGTTTTGACTTTATGTTGCAGGGTTCAAGCTCCGACCTTGGGAGATTGGCAGAATCTGAAAGATAGACAAATATTTGTCTGTATGAATATAAAATGCTTTCATCTTTTCCCCAGGAAGAGGATAAATAGAGTGCAAAGCCAATACTCTTTCCTGTGCAGGAGACCGTGAAACAATCAGCTTCATGTTTAACAGCCTCAGGCTCAAACTTGCATTCAATTTTCAGACTGTTTAATTGTATTTGCAAGCTGAACACATTTGCTATAACCTCAGTTTCATACACCCCAAAGACAGCATCTGAAATGCCTTTGTCCAAGGTCCCAGGGCTTTTTCCTTCCACGCTTCCTAAATAATGACTTTTGAAATGTTAGGTTAAACATCCAGGGTTTGGTGCTTCTGAAAACGCTGCCTTAAAAGGAGATAGCTGGGTGATGAGCTTGACCCTATTTCTACTGGAAAATGGGCAGGGATTTACTGCCCACCAATGACACCTACATTATTTTATGCTTTCATTACATTAGTAAATTCTTTACACTTCAGACATCTTTTTTATTAAAAGAATCTCCGAAGCACAACTATATTTAGCCATTATTTTTCCCAAGGAGAGCATCCAGCAACCACCACTGTAGACTGAATCAGACTACTGAGCACCAAGCAGCTCCTGCCTCTGGCTCCTGGAGCTGCCAGTGCATCCCAAGCTCCAGCCACGGCCTCCCTTGGCTTTTTGCAGCTGCAGGATCTCTCCCAGCTCTCCATTTGGACCTGCAGCAAGCCCATGCTGAGCCTCCTCTTGGGCAAAGAGCACCACCACAGCCTGCAGCCAGAGACACAGCTGAGGCAGCCTAAATCCTAGGAGAACAACTACGCCTTTAATCCCCGAACGTTAAAACCAGCGGGTGTATTTTGGACCCTGTGTCACAAAGTGGACCTGCTGACAAAGACTGACCTTCTCAGGGTTGTTTTTATGCAAAGGAAGATGCTTGAACGGATCCCACTTGCTACACTTCAAGGTTCATTGATACCAAAATACAGTCAGCTCAGAGAAACAAAGGAAAGGCCAACTCCAAACAAGCGCCAGGCTCCCGGCCACCTCCCACCACCCTGTTTACAACCAGCCCTGTTCAAACCACGTACTTCAAAAAGAGACTCTTTTGCTAACACTCATTTCCAAAACAGCCCCAGTTCTTCTCTACAACAATAAATAACCTACCAGACACCACTTTGAAAAGTGAAAGGCAACTTCCAGCACCCCTAGTGCAACTCCAAGTCGTCTTCTAAGGTGGTCAGACGGAGTCTCTCACACAAAGTGCCCACCAGCTCCAATGCCCAACTCCTTTCTCCTTCACAAACTCTTCCCTGTGCTAAATACCAGCCCATCACTGAAGTGAAAGGCCTGGCTGGCGCGTTTGCATCTTTATCTAGCAGCAGCAGCGCAGCTTTAGTGTGCAAATGAAACAATATCAAGTGGATTAGTGGTTTGAATGTCAGGAGCAATAACGCATTACCTGGCAGCTGAAAAGACTCTTAGACTCCTTCTGAGGGCACAATACACCATCTGGCCTAGCTCCACACATACACTCCTCCAGTAAAGCAACAATGAGCCAAGTCGGGTGTTGCAACACAACCATAAACCAAGGTAGAGAACCTCCAGCCCACACCTCGCTGCATATTGTTGCACCTGAGGCAGGGTGAGGCATCACCTGGGGGATCCTGAGCACTTACTACACGCCTAAGGTACAGGCGAGGGTAATAAATGAGCCGATAGTGGGTTCCATGCGGAGAAAACACACCTCAGGTGCAGCGCCACCCTGGTATGCAGCACCCGTGGCATTCCCAAAGCGCAGGTACAAGTGATGACAGGATTGATGCGTGGCTGCACAGGGGCTTCACCAGAGCCCAGCCTCCTAAAGGGTGAATTCTGGCTCCAGCAAACACACCCTCAACAAGTATTGGCGGTATTGGGAAGAAGCAGCCAGCTTGAGGAGGAGTTATAAAATGCAGTGCTCGCAGCAAGTGCTTCAGTCACGGCATCGCGACCGACTTTAGGATAACGACTGCAGCTAAACCAGCAGCGTTAACTCCCTCCAGGTTTGAACACCCTCAGCAGGGACAGCCCTCACTCTCTGTGTCTCTCCCCCAAGCGAGGCAGGGAAAGGAGCCAGTTTAACGTTCAGGTCACCCCGCACCAGGCTTTGTGCGGGTTTTAATCCCCGGGAGAACGTTTTAATCGGAAAGCCCCTGGCTCGGAACGTTTAACCAGCGGCACTCGCGGGGTGCTGGGGAGAGAGCGCCTGAAAGAGTTAACGCGTGAGGTGAGCGGCGAGGCCAGCCTGGCCCCAGCCCCGCGGGGCTGGTAAACAC
>NW_009919757.1:0-14173 GCF_000696875.1 Nestor notabilis
GCGGCAGAGCGCGGGGCCACCCCGCGGGCGCGGACAGTCCCGCAGGGCGCGGATGGGCATTGCGGGGTCTGGGCTTCCGGAGAGCGGCGAAGACAGGGAGCGGCGAAGTAGGCGACGCTGGGCCGTCTACGCTGTCTTCTTTGGCTTTTGGGAGAACTGCCGTTATTCTGTTGGTGTGCGGAACACGGAGGTTTTTCTGTGCAAAGCTGGCTGTAGCAGCGGTAATGTTTTTTATGTTTTGCTTTAGGTGTTTAACTTCCGCGAAATTACGCATTTGGCTGATCTTCAAAAATAGAAAAGGTAATTTAGTTGCATACACTCAAAGATGCATGTATGTTCACATTTGTGTATTTGTTAGTTTTATGTACTGTATACATTTCAGTATGTAAATCAAATAGGTGCTATGCATGCAGGAACACATAAAGTACCTCCCATGTGCACAGCACAGAGACTGGAATCTAGCTTTAACTCAAAGATAATGCTTGTGGTAGTTGCGCCTCCATGGGTTTCCTAGTGCATGTCTGAGCACTGAAGATGGAAGAACACTGTGTGCGGTATGTGAATTCACCACATCTGTATCTTCAGCAGAACTCTTAACTTGTATCTTAACATCCTAACACGCTAAACCCAGGGATGATTGTTGAAGAATCAGCTTTTCCTTGATGTTCAGCCTTCCCCAAAAAGTGTATTCTTCTCTTTGCAAATGTAAAAGGAGTGTGACTCAAACCCTCCTTCCCTAGGCCTCAAATAAGCAAAATCTGGTGTTTGGATGGAAGACAGCATTTTTATATAAACCGGGTTATATTTCTGACCTTGTAGCAGCTTTTGGAAAGCTGCTCAGCAGGACAAAGTGCTTCTATTATTAAAGAATCTCTGACATTCCTGTTTTAATGCAAAACCAATTGATTCAGTGGAAGGTTTTGAATGGCTTTAGATTGAGTTCCAAGATACTATTTTTAGGCAGGAAAAGAGTAGCAAACCACACTAGGCACTTCCCCCTCTCCCTCAAATTTAAAGCTTTTCTGATGGTCCACATGAATTTTATGATGGCAATAGAATAAAAGGAATTCGCAGGTAGTAAATATAGTAAATAGGGATGCTTTACAAGAGTTTCTTATGACCTCAATGTTTTTTAAAAACATTTTTGTTTTGAATTAATAATTCTGTCTTGTGAATACATGGGATTTTATGCATATATGCTTCTGGTTTTAAGGCCTGTCATAGCATCTGTCTGTGTCTCCATACTGTTTTTCTCCCTGCGCACAAAATCAGACACACATAAATACTTTTTTATTCATAATAGAGAAAGATATTTTAAATAACATTGGCAGCTAGGCAGAGCTTAACTCTTTCAATTAAACTGTTTTGGAGAAGTTGACATTTCATAAACCTGAACTGGGGTTAAAAACTATCATGGAAAAGTCAGTATTGTACATATGTTTCAGTTTAATTATTCTGTTCCTGTGTTAATGAGATATTAAAAAGTATAATGAATAGAAAATCTGATTTAATAAAATCTTACTTCCAAGTTATTAGACTGCTAGATTATTCTACTAGCACCCATGAGGTTTAAATAGTTACTAGTGTAGAACTATCACGCTGCTGTTCCATTCATTAGGTTTTAAGTAAAATACTTTTAAGTTCTGTAGAGTTTTGCAGAATATTTATTTCTGTATGCATGACCGGCATGAAAGGACACAGTGCTGTATTCCTTACTGGTTTCAGTAAGGAACTAGACTCTATTTGAATGGAGTCTACGTAGTCTGAAAGTATTCCTTACATTGGAAAGTTATATCTGGATATTTGAACTAGAACTGTCATTATAAACCTGAGCACATGAACATCAAACAATAAATGTTGCTGAATTTATGAGAAATAAAGAGTTCTTTATTACTACAGTGTGTTACTTTTTGGTAATTTCTCTCTCATATGCCTTTCATTAAACCAGGAGTTCCTAAACCCCTTTAAAATGGAAAAGGAAAAAACTTGGAAGTAACTCACACAATCCTCATACAGAATACAAATAGAGGGGTGTGAATGAGGATGGAATAACAGAAAAGAGAGCTAAACAAAAGGATATGATGAATACTTAGATTATTTCTACAACAACTTGTAACTGTACAGGTTTAGCCCATTTGTATAGTACTTCAATAAGTAAGAGTAGCAGAAACAGTTGATCTGGTGTGTGGAAGCAGAGATTATGGGAAAACAGGAACACGGAGGTACCAAAGTAATAAGTGAAGTGTATTGGAACCAAAAAGGCAAAAAAATAATTTTGTGTTGGTGCACTAAAAACTATTAAGGAGTAAAGACTGTTAAGCAGTAGTGTGATAAAAATGTTAATTTTGAGGGTGAAGATGAGATAGTGTTTTCTTGAATGAAAATTATTCAGTAAAGGCTAGGAAAAAAACTTCATGGGGATGTAATCTATTATGAATCAGCTGGTAGATTTTGATCTGGATAATAATGTCCACAAATACAGGAAAAAAGGGTAACAAGATCATATGATTATGCAAATTTGTATGATTTCTCATGGGCAAATATCAGAAAAAAATTCAGTCAGTGATATTGGGGATGATGTGAGTTTGAACATGATAGAGGAAAGCTTCTTCTATGGAACAGACACTAAGCAAGCAAGAGGCAAGGATAACTTAGAATTTATTTTAGTGAATGATAAGATCTGCAGAAAAAAATATTATAGAAAATAATCTTAAATCTGGTGGGTTTGGGCTTTTTCACTTACGTGAATTTGCAAGACTGAAGAATATAGACGATCTGTAACTGCAGTCCAGTATTAAAGAAAGGCAAACTGAGAAACAAGAAAGTTTAGTGTGATAGTCTTGAGGGAGGATCACCAGAATTATTGTGCAGACAAGGCACAATATTACTTTAAGCAGGAAAAATAAGTAAATTCAAACATTATTGAAAATTTACATTGGGGGAGAAAAAAAACCAACCCAACCCAAAACAAAACAAAAAAACCCCACTTCCAAACAACAGGGATGAAAAAGAATTCCCAGAAGGTAAAAATCTTGAGCAAGCTATAAAGCGTAAGTGCAAAAGGTATAAAGAATGGAAAAGAGATATTGGTTAGCAAGGAAAAATCTGCATCAATAATTAGAAGGTATAAAACCAAACTGAGAATGAAGAGAAATCTTACTAACCAAAACTTGCACAGAAAACTGAAACAGTAAAAACTTCTAAAGCCATGCAAACAAAATGAAAACTGAAAAAGTGGGATGGATGTTAAAGGATTCGGTGGGCATTAAGAATAAAGTAGGCCTGGACTAAATAGTTACTGGAAAAGTTGGCTCTGTTCTGGTGAGACTGTGTATATAAATTTTTATATATAATGAAAGCAGGGATAGGGCAAGAGAAATCACATCATCAGCATATCTGGTACTGTGTGGCACAAGCATTTGGTCCAGAAAATTTCTGTCCTAGAGCGCTGAAAGGATTGACACATGAAATGCAAGTCCAGAAGTAAGCAAGTCCAAAATTTCCAAGAAGCATTGGCAAGGGGACAGTAGATAATGGTGAGAGGGGACATATCTGAATGGATGGAAGTCTTTAGTGGAGTTTCTTGGTGACCAGTTTTGAGCTCAGTATGTCGTAATACACTTAGCACTGATTTCAGGTTATAAGGTAAGTGGGTCTGAATAGAGTTTGTAGACCATACAAAGCTAGAGGTGCTGCTGAGAATCAGATAATCAGACAAGAAGAGTTGTATATACACTCATATGTATATATACATGTATATATATACATATTTACATATTGGTGTCTGTATTGAGATAAATGTATATGTATATACATACACACTATATAAACATTTATGAATTTATTGCTATTGTCAATATTTTACCATGACAATGTTTATAAGTTTAATTAATTTGTATCTATCATTTTATTTTGGCCTGGACTGATAGGAATGGTGTGAAATTAAATAATGCAATCTACAAACAAAAAATTTTGCTATGAACTGGGAAGCTCTAATTTTATAAAAAATTCTTAAAATCTGAAGGTAGTGATCAATCAGAAAATGACTGTATGTTGCCATTACAAATGAAGTACTGCTATAAAGGGAAAAGAGAAATGTGATTCTATGATTTATTAGGCAGGGTTGTCCTAATAGGTGGGAAGGTGTTAATACTATTATAAAGGATGTTGTTTTTCATGAGTTCCTGTTGTATTATGCAAGGTTCTAGTCACAGATTCAAATAAGATCTTTAAATGAAATGTAAAGATCAGAAAAAAACTAGAGTAATTAGGGCATGGAAAATGTGCCTACATAAGAGACTTTTTTTTTTTTTTTTTAAAAAGGCATACATAGCAAAATACGTATTGAAATGGCATGTGGTTCCTTACAAATGTATTTTCAGTTAAATACTAAAAAAAACCAGAAAATGTGAACGAAAGAGTGATATTGGCATAAGTTCAAATACTTATATATTGATTATGTAGCCTAGAAATGTGAAGAAATTTACCAACTGACTGAGAAGGGAGATACTAGAAAGGTCTTCCAAATAGGTATCAGGGAAATAAACCAAAGCTGTTTTAAGGTAGAACTTGAAAAGCTTACAGAAAAAGTTATGTAATTGAACGGGACAGCTCCTGTTAGGTAAGTGACATTTGTGCCAAGCTGGGAAGGAAAGGGCTTTTTGAAGAAGACGGAATATGGTTGTTCTACATTTATACTGTATCTGTTCTCTGCCTGAGGGCTTACTGCAGGCGTTCAGGTCAGGACGGATGTTTTGTCCCCTTATTGTATAATTTAGATTCTGTGTTCTGTTCATCTCTTTCTTTCTTTTGTTCTTCTTTGTAAAGCTGGACCTGTTTTAATTCACAGAACATTTTGCAAATGATTTACAACATATTTCCCCTCCTATTGCAGGGGTCTCCATACACAGACCATTGGTGGTGCCCTTGTTCCCCTTTTTCTTTTCCCCCAAGGAACATTAGAGGTCTGTCTTTTTTTTTTGTTACTGCAGAATTAAAGGTTCTGAGTCAGTCTGTAGACCTTTTCTTGGTTTGGTCTGGGTTGGGGTTTTTTTTGTTTTTTTTTTTTTTGAACTGGATACGTAGTATATGGTAACCCACAACTGTGAGGGTATAGAAATTTAGATAGTCCCTTCCAGCTCTATGTTTGTATGCTTCCCATTCTACTTCTTATGAAAATTATATTCAACGCAGTTCCATTCTCAAAAAAGTATTAGCTAAACTTTCAGCATTTTCAATAGAACATGGCATGGATTAAGTGACATATAGGAAAACAAGTCTCTAGAATTTCATAAGCTGTTCTGCCATTATACATTAGATTAAAATTTTCATCTCTCTTATCTGCTTGCTACATTTAGGATTATAAAATAATTAACATTTTATTATATCAGCTATGTCTAATATTAGGTATCTAAATCTATCCATAATAACTGAAATAAAATTATTATGATTTCATGTGGATCTGAACACTTCATCTGGGGTAGCATCTTAGTTTTTCGAATGAAAATTGCAGTCATATTCTCTAAGTGGAGATTTAGTCATATTCTTCCACACAGGGGTAACCTTAACATACAAATCTATTAGGTTATTCTTCTTTTCATTCTGCTTTAAATTTCTTACAGTAAGTAAAACCAATTTAAGAGGAGAAACTCAGAGAATTACCAAGTGTTTTCTATCATAATGGTTTAATGGTTAAAACATTCAATAGAAGGAGCTGGGTTAAAATTTTTACTCCAGATTAATTATTAGAAATCTGAATACGGTGAGTATACTAACCCTCAAACATAGACACTGGCCTATCTTGTTCCTGTTCACTTCGGGAAAGTTGACTCTCCCATGGTTAACTATTTTTAAGAAGCAAAACAATCAAGGGAAGTCAGAAATTGAAAATCAGTGGTTATGTATATATTTGACTTCCAAGTGACTCAGTAGTAGCAGCACTGATGTGATTCCTAGTGTCTATGAAAAAATTGCTGTCTAGTTAAGTGTTATTGGCAATAAAATATACAGCAAGGGCTGTGGATCCTTGAGGCACATGAAGATACCCAGCAAGGACTTTGGCAGCCTCAGTTGTTTCTAAAAATTGGATCTAGACACTGCAAATTATAGACAGTAGCATACACTTGTAAACTTAGCCCTATGTGCCTATAAGTGGGAATAGGTGCTTAGCTTTATGTTCTATCATTTGAATATTTTTTCCTGAGAAAAGTCAGTTGGGTTTACTTTTTCGGAAGTGATATTTAAGGCAACCTATCTGCATGCACAGTTATTTATAACAAAAGAAAAGAAAACCAAAACCTCAAAACAACCCCAAAACAAAAACCATAACAAACAAACAAAACTCAACGAAGAAGTAGATCCTCAATCTGATTTCTAAAAACTGGACCCAGTCTTATGGATTCCTACATCATATGTTCAAACATATTTACAAAATATAAGCATAATACGTGTTAGTTCCACATATTTATGTACATGCATTCACTTAATAATAAAGAATTGGCAGATTCTTAGTGGGGTGGTTTGGTCTTTAAGATAAATATGAAGATTGATTTACACAACAGTAAGTTAAAATCAATCTATTATTTAACTATTCTACCTAATAGGCACTATAACTATGATATGCTGTATTAAAAGGAAGTGAGGAATGTTTTGGTTTCGTTTGATTTGTTTTGGGGTTTTTTTTAAGCAAATAAACTCACTCCAGTAAAAGTACAGAGGCTTTACAATGAACCGAAGTTCCATGTTCTGGCTATTCAGCGTGATCTGGATTTCATACCATTGGTGACTCCTTCAGGTCTTCTGAGTGGGGAATTTTCATCAGTTATTGCCACTAGGTGTCCCTATATGCACCTATGTGCAGAAAAATGCCTACTGAAACCATTAACTGAAGGAAAAGAGAAATAGAGTGGGAGGACTAGAAAACATGATAGCAAACTTTCTTTGTGATTTTTAGAGTTCTGTTTGACAGCTATCTTGCACATTAACGAAAGAACATATTAATAGATTCGTGATTGTGCAGTTAGATTTCAAAACAAACATTTCAAAAACTGGCTATTATTGTCTTCTTAGAGTGGTCTTTTTCTGATAATACATAATTATATATGTAAAATGGGAAAAATAATCTAAAAACATGTCAGTTCAAGTTTATATTCAGTAAATTTATTATAATTTAAAAAATACGCAATTAGGTATAAAAATGGATTTTCAGATAGTAAACTCTTTAATTATGTATGTCTGAGTGATGAAGAAATATATGTATTGTGATTAGCTTTTCTAGAACATCCTGCTAAATGGGATGTTTCAAGAATTAAAGGCCTTTGATGGATTGTACAACCATCTAAACCTTACAATTAATGTTTAAATAGATCACTAGTAATATAAAATAATTTGGTTTATACCATCATTCCTTCTGTAATCAAGTTGTTATTAAATGTTATGAAAACATTCTTCTAGTGTGCCAGTTGTTTAATCAAAGTTAGCAACCATTAGGACATGAGAGCTTTTAAAATTGATATTATTACTGTTATTACTGTTGTTGTTGTTTTGTTGTTATTATTTTCCTAAAGTAAAAATGCAAGGAGGTGTGAAGATACATTCTTTCAGTTATAATAAGCAAGATACTTGAACAGACACCTAAGAGGATTAAATAATTATTTCCTCTAACATCAAAAGGCATCCACAGAGAGCTGGATTATACTGATACTGTCTGGAAAACAGGAGTTCTTGAGCAGTGCCTTCTCTTTTTCAAAATACAGATCTTTACTTAAAACAAACAAACAAGCTTTCATCCTTCTCAATACTATCCAAAACATGACTACAGACCGCTTTTCTAAATCTGCAGTCAGTAATCTTGAAACTAATTCTGAGCATACTTGTTTTGAACTTGTAGAGAATGATAATTCTTTTTTGGAGATGTCAGCACTGTTGAACATTTTACTGCTGGATATTTGTGTCACACATAGCCTAAGAATTTGGGATTACAGAATCACAGAATCGATTAATCAATCACAGAATCACAGAACTGTAAGGGCTGGAAGGGACCTTTGGAGGTCATCCTGTCCAACCCTTCTGCCACGGCAGGGCCACCTAAAGCAGGTTAACACAGGAACATATCCAGGTGGGTTTTGAATGTCTCCAGAGAGGGAGTATCCACAACCTCCTTGAGAAGCCTGTTCCAGTGCTCTGCTACCCTTAATGTGAAGTTCTTCCTCATGTTGAGGTGCAACTTCTTGTTTCAGTTTATGGCCACTGCTCCTTATCCTGTCACTGGGCACCACTGAAAAGAGTCTGGCACCATTCTCCTGGCACCTGCCTTTGAGATGTTTATATGAATTAATGAGATCCCCTCTCAGTCTTCTCTAGACTAAACAGGCCCAGGTCCTGCATGAAAAGAGAAGTTGTATAAGGACTAGCCTTTTCTTTCTTTACTCTGCTAACTTACTAAATGTTGTAACTGATAATCAGTTTAAAATTTCTATACAATAGACAATGGGAGGAAGAGGACTGTTGCTCTACCATTCAAAATTAAGAAATGGAACATGATTTGTGAGCAAGGGATTTCAACAATCATTACAGACCAGTGGAAAACACAAGTAAGCATCTACCTGTTTTTTATTGTCAGTAAAGTAACTTAATAATACTTAGTTTTATTAATTTACCAGTAAAATTATTAGTTTAAGTGAAAAATTGTACTGCTATATGAATAAAAGCTTTTATATTGCATATATTGTCTATATAAAATATACATATAGCTTGCAAGACACTAAAAATATAATACAGTGAATAAACGAAAAAAGTCATAACAACAATATGATACACCTTAATTAAGAATATAATTCTTAAACATTGTTACTCTTACTCTGTTGCAAGTTATAATACACCAGGAACCCTTTCACACCTGTGTTAAAGTATAGAGTTACAGGTCTCTGAGGAAAAAATGATGAGCAGTTTATTTCTGCATAGAAGTGGAATCAAATTTATGATTTAATGTCATTTCAGGTCTAGATTTGTATATATATCCCCCTGTGGAACATGAACATTCTACAAAGCTTAAGTAGAAAGCCACATAGGATTTCACTATGTTTATTACTACTAGATGGTAAAATCTAGTAGTTGCAAATGGCATCTGGATTCTTCATTATACGTATCTAATCAGATGGTATCACCTCATGTTGCCATATTACAACTTATGTCTTAGAGAAAAAACAGCTGGAGTAAGATTGTCATTCCTATTGAAATCCAGTAGCAATTAACTGCATGAAGTTACTTAAGTGAAGATTTGCAGCCAAAGTAGAAAAAACAGATGAAGAGAGTTGAAAGGAAATATTATCCCCAGTCTTCATTTCAGGAAGAAATAAAATGAGATCAGTTAACTGAAATGTTGCATATGGAATATGGAAGATTTTATTGAATAAATTTAATTCATTTCTCAGAGCTCCCTCTCCAATATCTCATCCGGAAAATAAATCCAACTCTTAATATAGTAAAATGTTGGAAATGTTTAATGTCTTCTTATGTCTTGCTTCAATCATTTTTTTTAGTGCAACTGTATCACTGAAATGGATGCCAAGAGAGAATTTTAATAAATAGCAGTATCAGTACCTTAATCATAAAGTCTGTCTTGCCTAAGATAGACTTCAGCATTTTAAAGCCTATGTAGGCTCTGCAAACTTCAAGCTTTGTTAGGAAGCTATCTTCCTTTACAAAATGTTATGTACTTCTGAATTGCATCCATGAATGAATGGATGCTAAATGAAATTAGTTCCTTCCACTCGAACTACTTCCCAACTATTATAGGAGAGGCAAGACATATTGTACTTAGCTTTATGAAATAAAGGCAGACAGGTACTGTGTTTTAAAATAGTTTTACTAGGCAACTATGCATGGTTTCTAAATCAGGATAAATTCATCTTCAGTATTATTCTATAGATAATAGTGTTAGATGGGCATCACCAAAGGATGATTGTACTTATGTGACGGAAAGTCTGCTTTAAATACATGTCCCTCTCTACTGATTGTGGGGACATAATGTATTTAGCTTAGTGCCTGAGCTTATACCTAAAATAAACTGGGCTTAATACATTCTTGGTGAATGGTCAGTCAATGTATTAAAACCAGAGATACCTAAATATAACTGTAAAGAAATTAACACATATTTACATCTGTAATCTTAAATACTTATTATTACAGGAAACATCTTAAGTTTGCTTTCAAAAAATAGTTCATATGGTCACTAGTAAGCGCATATGTAAATTTCTGTATAACTAAGTTTGATTTAGGTAGTTATGTCTACACTAATATGTATTTTTCCTTTGTTATTCTGTTAAATTGATGTGAATGAACACATGGATTGTTGGTTACTGCTGTAAGATGTGATAGCAAACCTGTGTCCCCAGAAGTGGGGATTTTTATTTATTTTCATTTTTGCACTTATACGTAGATTAAAATGTCATGTGGATGCCATAATAAAAATCAATTGCCTTGCTTTGTTCTTATGTTTTCTTATCATGGTAATTTCTATTTATTTAACAAATTATGCTTAATGAAAAGAGTTTTTTGCTAATTCATGTTTTATTTTCTTTCATTACTTATTCCATTGATCTTAATAATATTTTAAACCTGTATTTTTTCGTTTGCATACATTTAATAGAGCTCAATGGTTAACATTTACATCCAAGATAAAATGGAATAAGTGTCTTTGTTATGCTGAATGGAACCTAAAAATGTTGTCATCAGTCTCACCAATTAAATTTGCAGATTTGGCAGGATATCCAGAACAATGGCTGCCACGTAATTTATCAGTAATAAACGCTGACTACCACATAATTTAACTTACTACACTAACACCCAAAATGCTACCATAAACCATACATTATTTATGTTCTATTTTTGCTTTTGACAAAAACTGATTTAAATGACTTGTGTGTGCCGTATTATCTTCACTCCAAACTCTTAGCTGGAGGAATGTAGTACTATCATGAATAACTTTTTGACCCTTGTAAATATCACAAGGCTGTAATCCCTAGTCATTCATTATATGCTGGTTATAGTATAGTCTTTCAATCAAGAGTATATTTTTAAATATCATATTTATTACTTATGTAGAGTAAGAATACTTTCATCTTGTGAAATAAAAACTTTGTATCATGGAATCAAGCTGCATTATCATACAGTTGTTGAACAGTGTATTACTAATCTCTTGATCTAGTACATACTATTTTGATGTACCTCAATATAATCTTTATTAAACTGTGGTTATAAGTTTTACATTTTATTAATACTTCCAGGTTTTGAGGCATAATCATATTACTACAATTACTTTTTCTTTTCTAATCTAATTATCTTTGTGTTTTATTGCATAATTTCCTAAATTACATAAATCTTTTTTCATTCAAGACCAAATTCTGACATGATGGGTAGCATTCACTCCACTTGTATTATTAGTCCAGAAAAAAAATGGAAACCCAGTAACAAAATCTGTAAGCAGAAAGACTCACTTTTCTTTTTGGTACCTCTCCATCAAAAGTTCATATTTTCATTCTTTCAAAGTAGTTGTAATAGGTGACATTCACCCCATTCCCTAGATCCTGTGCATGACAATATGCTGCACATATGTGCAGGTTAAGATTTAAACCTGAACGACCTATAGGTTCCTCACACAGAAGTCTGAATTCTGTCTTGCAGAACATGATGTCAGTGGACAATCAAATCAGTAATAAAGAACTTTTAAACTGTTTCAACATAAGTAAAATATTTTTAATTATTTTATCATTATTTATTACATAATTTTATTTTTACCATTGCAGGTTGGAATAACATTTTGTCATGGTTCAAGCCCAGCCAGCAACTCGGAACCACGCAGCCGCTCGCTCACTTCCCCACCACTTCCTTCCTCCCCCCGCTCCCAGAGGGATGGGGAGGAGAATCGGAGGAATGTAACTCCCACGGGTTGTCTCCAGTAACTAAGGTATAATATAAACCACTACTGCTACCAATAATAACGATAAGAGAAATAACAAGGGGAGAGGACACAACCGCTCACCACCCGCCGACCGATACCCAGCCTGACCCAAGCAGCGATCTGGGCCTTCCGGGTAACTCTCCTGGGCATGACGTGCTGTGGTATGGAATACCCCTTTGGCCAGTTTGGGTCAGGTGTCCTGTCTCTATTTCCTCCTGGCTTCCCCTCCTCCCTGGCAGAGCATGACACTGAGAAAAGTCCTTGGTCAGAGTAAACATTACTTAGCAACAACTAAAAACATCGGTGTTATCAAGCGTTGTTCTCAGACTGAAAGTCAAAAACACAGCACTGCACCAGCTACTAAGAAGGAGAAAAAATGACTGCTATAGTTGAACCCAGGACATTTGCAAACCTAAATTATGAGAAATAGCTCTGGAGACGCCATACAATTTCGCTTCATCATTTTCACGCCTGCAAGTTATTTATGGCTTTGAATATTCTTCCATTATGGATAGAAACCTTTAAAAAATAGTTTTCATGAATGAAACTGTTAATTAAAGCTGTTTATTTACAGACTATCAAAACTTTAAACATCTGATGTGAATATTAGATAAATTAGCACCTAAGAAAATACATCTCTTAGCATTTATTATTGTCATTGTTGTTTAGTCTTTTTTTTTTTATTTTTTTTTATTTATGCAAGACTTCAGTGATCTAAGAAATATATTAAATAATAACTCAAGTTAAACTCGTGGATAATTGCAGGGACTTGCACACTAAAAGGGAGAGGAGATGGACTTCAGGTAGATTACAATATAATGCAAAACAGTTCCTCTCAATAGAGTTCTTCTGTGACACCTAGCCCTGAAGAGACAAGAAATCGCTTCTGTGGGAGACAAGCTGTCTTTCCTTATCGTGTCATTGTATCATTCAACATACATGCTCCATCAAGAAAGTCATACCCATTACAATGCTTATGCAAATTCAGGGAGTGAGGAATACCTCCTCTCTCCAGCCTTAGCATTATCACTCATCACAGCTACCTTATCCTTATCAACAACTTAACCAGATAATGGCAATTATACTGATAATGGATAATGACACTTAAATTGGTACCAAGGATGTTGGAAATACTGATGTTAGGTTAGCTTTACATTTTTTATCAGTTATAATCTTGTTTCTTTGAAAAGCACTTAAAAACAACTGCCATATGAAAGCACTGGCTTTAGTACCACCCACAGCATTTTCAGTCTAAATGCGACAACCAGGTATCAAGAAGCTTTGCCTGGAGAATTCTGCGGCTTTTTTTTTCGATACCTAGCAGGGATTTTAATTGTTTCTTCTTAATATTCAGTTATTGCTAGTCTGTTGACAGTGGCATTGTTGTGCTTTCTTTATAAAATATCCAATATATTTTGTATTCTACCACAAATCCTGTATTTATTTTATTATATAAAATATATTTTCTATGCTTAAATTAATAACTTGGGGGCTTAAAATTTATTTTTCTCTTTCCAACCCTATGTCTTTGATCACCAGTGCAATTTGATACCAAATTATTGGTTTTACAGATTGTTAAATACAGAGTATTTGGCTCATCTGTCTGAAATACATCATTCAAGGAACAATCCAGGAAAAGTGTACCACTCACAGCATGCTATTTTGTTGTAAAATGTGGTAAGACTCCTCCTTTCATACAGGAGTTCAGTGATAAGAAATTTTGACCAAGGAACTTGATAACATGAGTTTAATGGTGTCTTCAAACTGACAGATTTCAAAATTACTTCTTCCCAGCTCAGCTAGGCTTTTATATTTTATGAAGCCATTTATGGATGTAAACCTTTAATATTTTTACTATTCCATTTGGCTTGTTTATGCATCTTTTTATCATTAATAGGAGTCAGTTCATAATCTTTCAAATGATCTGAACAACCTTAGCTTGGCATTCCACTCCAGGAATGTCTTTTTAGTCACTGACTATTTGCAGTATTCGATTTGTTCATATAGTAGTTCATTATGACCTTTTCAAACTCTAAATGAACAAGAGCATGGTTACTTTTTCAGTGATTTAAATCAACCAATATACAAAGAGCTGTATGAAGAATCAGTGCTTAACATAGTGGTTAGCAATATTGGCTAGATTCTCTACACACTGACAATACTGTTTTAAAAACTTATAGTGTCTGTCGTGATTCAAACCCAGCCGGCAACTTG